>NC_052311.1:11914114-12214114 GCF_016432855.1 Salvelinus namaycush | reverse complement strand
ATCGGCGGCCTGGTGCCTTTAAAACAGATTCTCCAGAGGCTAAAGGTGCAATGAGGCTTGCCTCTGACAGGTGTGTCTGGAAACACAGCAGGCTGCGTGAGCGCACACACACACACACATCACACACACGCAGGCACACACACACACACAATATACACACATGTGAGTGAAATAGAGGATATTTGAAAGGAATCAAAAATAAAAGTAATTGACTGTGTTTTCCAGCTATTTCATGTCATCTCTGTAGACACAGGTCCCACTAGGTACACACTGGTTTAATCAACATTGTTTCCACGCCATGTCAATGAAATTAAATTGAACCAACATGGAATAGACATTGAATTGACACCTGTGCCCAGTGGAGTGGGTATAAAACAAATACACAACTAATTTGTTTCTCCAAAGTTGGTTCGTCTGCAAAGTTTAAACTTTACCTTCTGAGGCGTCTTTGAAGTTTGGAGCTCAAAGCCTCTCATTTGTTCCTGGGAACACTGCAACTTTAGAGTAGTTATGGGAGTCATAATGTCTGAGGAGGCTTGAGACGTTTTGAGCAGACATATAGTGATCACATTATAAATGGCTTGGAGAATCATGTGACACAGGTGGCCGTTCGTGGAAAGCGGTTGTGTAAAATTGTCAACAAGTTACTGTTTATGAAATGTTGTTTGTTTTGTCGGAATGTTTGCTGGTTGGTTAATAATCTGCAAGGTCTGAGGACATATTATGTGAACTGGAGGAGGTTGCTCAAAGTATGTTGTATGTAGAGACTTGATTGTTGAAAGGGAAAGGAGGAGAAAAATAAGAGAGACCCAGTAGGTCTGTTAAAGAACACACAGCTTATACACAACTCGCTCCGGGGGACATAAAGTCCCTCCCCTTGAGGAACACAAAACCCATGGGGCCTAGTTTTCCACTGGCTGAGGAATGGTGGTGGTGTTGACCACCCGGCAGAGCCCTGGGCCTGAGAGACCTGTTAGGTCAGAGAGCCGAGCACAGTTCGCCCCAACTGCAATCTATTAAAAGTTATTCTCTTTGCAGTCGCTTCCCTTTCCCGAAGGACTGCTCCTCCGCTGCTCCTCCTCGAGCGTATGGAACCCAAGCTACAGGAAATCTCCACTCCAGCTGCTTTGCTACCTCTTGCCGCTGGCCAGCTGCCTAATGGCAACCATAAAAGGAGATGGGAAAAACAAAGTGTGAGCACTTGAGACACTCCTTTGGGTCCCCCAGGGCCCACCACAGGGCCTGAGAAATACAGATTGTTTGCAAACATATGATAAGATATGCAGTCCTCAGCCTGTACAGCTGTAGTAGAGGAGAGAGGGAGTCGGAGCACCACTGCTGTCTCTACCCTTGAGCAAAGTACTTACTTCAGTAAACACGAAGTGTTGTGAATCGAAGGGAAATGGTCATTGCGTAAATGAATAAAACCAAGCTTAAAATTTCTCTCCTTTACGGTGGAAGGAAGAAAAACAAAATTGTCCATGGAGGATTATTTTTTAAAGATAAGCCAATTAGGACTTGACCTTTGATGTGAAGTGGGTTTGGAGGAGCATTCTGATGGCCGTGGCTGTTGCTGGACATTGTGTAACAGACAGTACATTGTTCGTTGTCACTCAGGCAATAAATAAAAGGAACAAGACCTACGTGTTATCTTTGGCCTGATAAGACCTAAGTGTTATTTTTGGCCTGAAAAGACCTAAGTGTTATCTTTGGCATGATAAAATCTAAATGTTATCTTTGGCCTGATGTATTTTACCACAGCAACGCATGTGTTTTTAAAATGAGTTACTTTTTCAATTTCTAGCCACCCACATTGCCGTGAACTAGTGAGGCCAATGTAGGGGTCTTAATGAAGCAGATTAAAGCCTAGGTACCACACACAGAAACAACAGCATTACACAACAGGCGCTCATTTGAGTTCTATTCCACCTTGATTGAATCAAACACCACATTGGCCTTTTGTTTTCTCTGAAATGGCATTTCTGAAAATATTGTGAGGGTGGTGAAAAAGGATCCAGTCAAATAAACAAACAGGTGGAAATAATATTAAATATGAGATTAAACGGCATTGGCTTGCACAGCGGACTTGATTGTAGGGTTGGTTTTGCTTCACTCAACTCTGTAATTGTAGTTGACAAGAGTACTGTGTTGATGCTGAATGGGAGTTATTGGGAGAAATTCTCTGATGTAGGTTTCACAAAGGGTTAGCCTCATGAGGAGAATGCCAAGTGTCAAAATTCCATTGAATTTCCTCTGGGTTGTAGTTATTTCTGGCTCATAAGTGTTGAAGTTGAAATACGTGCATAGTGTTTAAGCTCCAACTACAAATCTGTGAGCTTAACTCTCACCTTCTATGAAGTGGTCCCTGCAGTTATCTTTGTATCATCCCTGTACACTGGTAGATACAACACATACTGTACTGTAAACAGGACAGGAGTTCTTCTGTTGTAGTGTTTTGACGTGAGCTGTGTTTGGTTATATATGTGTTGATGTATGATATGATATGCTATGTTAAGAATTTTTAAAAGCATAAAAATTCTCTCATTTCACAGTCCCTGGACACACCTGCCCTGGGGCACTCTGATTCTTGCGGCCACTGGAGTTCTACTTGAGCTATGAGTTCTAGCTATGGCGCCAATCAATTATTCCTAAAAAGCATTGAGCTGCATACGTACCCACTGTGATTACACAAAATATGAACGATCACTACACATGCTAATAACAACAAAACAGCAACATTCACTCATACAGTGAATACATTGTGTACATACAGTGGATACATTCTGTGTACATACAGTGGATACATTCTGTGTACATACAGTGGATATATTCTGTGTACAAGGAGGCTCCTGAGTGGCGCAGTGGTCTAAGGCACTGCATCACAGTGCAAGAGGTGTCACAACAGATGCTGGTTCAATTCCAGTCTGTATCACAACTGGCTGTGACTGGGAGTCCCATAGGATGGTCCACAATTGGCCCTGCATTGTTTGGGCAGGGTAGGCTGTCATTGTAAATAATATTTTTTTCATAACTGACTTGCCAAGTTAAATAAAAAATTAAGTAAATAAATGTACATACAGTGGAAAAGTTACATTTCCATAATGATATTCTGTGGTAAAAGACACTAAGTTTGATTCTTGTCTTCAAACATTACATTACAGTCAAATTACTTTTGCTGTATGTTTTGTAATCAGAATTGCAAAACATAATTTATGAGTAATCCAGTAGGCTACATTATGGTACTTTGGGGTGGGCGTTCGGGTTTAACACTATGGTCAATCTAACACTGAACACCATTTTGGTGTTTGGAAATCCATTTTGGCACTAGTATTTCAGACATTTGTCTCAATATTACTAGGAGGAGGCTGTTTGATGATGAAATGTATTCAGGAGAGAGTTAACAAGTACACTACCACGCTTTTCACATTTGTTGTGCAGGAAGTAACAGCCCCAAAATCGACGCTGTAGAATTTTTTTTTTTTTTTAAATGACCCACACATGAATTCACCTTGGTACATTTATTCTCGTCAACATTATGGTAAAATTTCTGGTGCTGAAATGTCAAATTAACCAAGTTACCCTGGCTTTCGCCCTCAGTTACTTTGGTGCCAACTTCCCATGAAGAGCAATTACCACGACTCGGCAAAGGCTGCCAAGGCTGCTATGACATTACTTGGTTTGTGTTCTCAGGCGATAGAGGTCTGAGGTGAGGTGAAGGTAGGTGAATGTGAGAGACTTTTCTACTGAGAGAGACTTACTTTAAAAGGGACAACCAAGACACACTAGTAGACAGCTGGGAGACGTGTCTCCAAGACCTGACACTATCCTCATTGGCCCTCTATTAAAATGAGCCTATCATATTGCCAGTGCATTAGCCCAGACTTCGGCTCTTCTATTATCTCAGTCTGCTCCACTTCAATGGCTTGAGAGAGTGATGAATTTCTTTAAAGATATCAGATTTTCCTTAAACGTACTACCACATCTAAGGGCATTTCTGGGGGCTTTGGTACGCTGTCTTTATTTTAACTCTTTATATGTCCTAGTTCTTATACAGTGGGGAGAACAAGTATTTGAAACACTGCCGATTTTGCAGGTTTTCCTACTTACAAAGCATGTAGAGGTCTGTAATTTTTTATCATAGGTACACTTCAACTGTGAGAGACGGAATCTAAAACACAAATCCAGAAAATCACATTGTATGATTTTTAAGTAATTAATTTGCATTTTATTGCATGACATAAGTATTTGATACATCAGAAAAGCAGAACTTAATATTTGGTACAGAAACCTTTGTTTGCAATTACAGAGATCTGTACGACTTTCCTCTTCTTCTGACGAGGAGTAAGAGATATCGGACCAATGTGCAGCGTGGTAAGTGTCCATTTTAATATACAAAAATAACAAAGTGACTGAACAAAACGAAAATCGAAACAGTCCCGTATGGTACAAATACAGACACAGGAAACAACCACCCACAAAACACAATGAAAAACAGGCTACTTAAATATGGCTCCCAATCAGAGACAACGACTGACACCTGCCTCTGATTGGGAACCATACTAGGCCAAACACATAGAAATATAACCATAGAACAAAACATAGAAAAACAACATAGAATGCCCACCCCAACTCACGCCCTAAACAAACTAAAATAAAGACATAAAAAAGGAACTAAGGTCAGAACGTGACAAGATCATACGTTTCCTGTAGTTCTTGACCAGGTTTGCACACACTGCAGCAGGGATTTTGGCCCACTCCTCCATACAGACCTTCTCCAGATCCTTCAGGTTTTGGGGCTGTCGCTGGGCAATACGGACTTTCAGCTCCCTCCAAAGATTTTCTATTGGGTTCAGGTCTGGAGACTGGCTAGGCCACTCCAGGACCTTGAGATGCTTCTTATGGAGCCACTCCTTAGATGCCCTGGCTGTGTGTTTCGGGTCGTTGTCATGCTGGAAGACCCAGCCACGACCCATCTTCAATGCTCTTACTGAGGGAAGGAGGTTGTTGGCCAAGATCTCGCGATACATGGCCCCATCCATCCTCCCCTCAATACAGTGCAGATGTCCTGTCCCCTTTGCAGAAAAGCATCCCCAAAGAATGATGTTTCCACCTCCATGCTTCACGGTTGGGATGGTGTTCTTGGGGTTGTACTCATCCTTCTTCTTCCTCCAAACACGGCGAGTGGAGTTTAGACCAAAAATATCTATTTTTGTCTCATCAGACCACATGACCTTCTCCCATTCTTCCTCTGGATCATCCAGATGGTCATTGGCAAACTTCAGATGGGCCTGGACATGCGCTGGCTTGAGCAGGGGGACCTTGCGTGCGCTGCAGGATTTTAATCCATGACGGCGTAGTGTGTTACTAATGGTTTTCTTTGAGACTGTGGTCCCAGCTCTCTTCAGGTCATTGACCAGGTCCTACCGTGTAGTTCTGGGCTGATCCCTCACCTTCCTCATGATCATTGATGCCCCACGAGGTGAGATCTTGCATGGAGCCCCAGACCGAGGGTGATTGACCGTCATCTTGAACTTCTTCCATTTTCTAATAATTGCGCCAACATTTGTTGGCCATCTCACCAAGCTGCTTGCCTATTGTCCTGTAGCCTATCCCAGCCTTGTGCAGGTCTACAATTCTATCCCTGATGTCCTTACACAGCTCTCTGGTCTTGGCCATTGTGGAGAGGTTGGAGTCTGTTTGATTGAGTGTGTGGACAGGTGTCTTTTATACAGGTAACGAGTTCAAACAGGTGCAGTTAATACATGTAATGAGTGGAGAACAGGAGGGCTTCTTAAAGAAAAACTAACAGGTCTGTGAGAGCCGGAATTCTTACTGGTTGGTAGGTGATTAAATACTTATGTCATGCAATAAAATGCAAATTAATTACTTAAAAATCATACAATGTGATTTTCTGGATTTTTGTTTTAGATTCCGTCTCTCACAGTTGAAGTTGCTTTGTAAGTAGGAAAACCAGCAAAATCGGCAGTGTATCAAATACTTGTTCTCCCCACTGTATATTACGCTGCTTGCCTGGGTTTGAGAAATGTTTTAATTATTGGAATACCAATCTCCATTATACGTGTTCTAGATTTGCTGTGTGGAGTGTGGAGAATGATGAACCCAAAGATAAGGCGAATGACTTCTATATTTCAAGGTTTAATGGACAAACAATAGACATACATATGCATATGGGGAGACAGACACGTTCCTCTGAGAGGTTGGTACCAATCTACAGACAACTCAAGGACAGAACCTCGTGATATACGCATTCTATCTCTGTTTGCGCTCCAAGTGCCCATGGCCTGGTCAAAACATTAGTCAAGGTTATCCTACTCTGGGTCAGAGTACACCGTACATTAGACATACTTGAACGTTGCTATAGCTTGGTTACAGCTATCAGCCTTAGCCTCTGGAAGGTCACCTAGGATGGTGACCCTGAACCTCAGAGAAGTGTCACCCAGAGGCTAATATCTGATTTAATGGGCAGCTTGAATTTAGGAACCCAGTCTCTGTCTGTCTATCTGTGTTGCTGTGGAGGCTATGGTGAACTGAGGCGAAAGTCAGAGATACATAACATTTCTGTTTTATTTTTATCTCTCATATGGCACCGTCCTCATCTATTGTATGCCAAATGGACTTGCAGGGATTTCTTTTGTCTTCGTGAAATGCCTGATTTAAAAAAGAGTCCAGCTCCTTTTATCTATAATGGAACAGACATTATCATTATTGTTAAATAATGCACATGGGCCGCCAGCATCAAGTATTAATAACTTATCGAAAACGGTGGTTTCTGGTGGCCTGCCTTTGGGCATATTGTGGCCGTTGAACAGACCTAGGAGCTAGGAAGGGAGGTAGAACCTAGGGGTTTGGCTGGCTTTGTGGATGAGTGTGTGTGTATTTTATTGAGAAATATTGGGAGTTTGACGTGCACGAGTTGCAGACAAGCATGATTTTAAATCTGTCTTTTGCTACAACCCTCCTGTCCTGCTGTGTGTAGCTCTGGACTCACCCTACTCTTGCGTGAGAGAGAGAACCACATTTAATCAAAGTCACATCTATCTAGGGTTCTTGGGCTTCTCTTGAAATGTTTAGTTGCTGACCTATTACGTGTCTGTAATTCTATACTCTGGTTGTGTTGTACTTGAGAATTGATGCAAACATTTGATGTCAGAAGTTATTTAGTCAATTGTAATATTAAGCTGATGGAAATGAATGCATATGAAGATTTATAAACGCATCCATTCAACCAAAGTCATGAGCCAAAATGGAGTCCTGTGTTCAAGTTTCAAAGTTTATTCACCACGTGCACTGGATACAACAGGTTTATAACTTCTTACTTTAAGAGCTCTTTCCCAACAATGCAGTGATAATAATAATAATAGTTATAATAATAGAAAAATACAAATAAAAACCACAACAACTAAGATGTGAGTTAGAAACACGAGAATGCAAGTACATCCAGGTCAGCGCCTGTAACGACTCTCGTCGAAAGGAGTGGACCAAAGCGCAGCGTGGAAAGTGTTCATGATTTTTATTATCAAAAACACTCAAACAACATAACAAAGCGAAAACGAAAGTGAACAGTTCTGTCAGGTACAGACACTAAACAGAAAACAAGACCCCACAAAACCCTAAAGGAAAATAACAACGTATATATGATCCCCAATCAGGGACAATGATAGACAGCTGCCCCTGATTGGGAATCAACCACACCAACATAGAGATAAGGAAACTAGAATGCCCACCCTAGTCACACCCTGACCTAACCAAAATAGAGAATAAAAGCCTCTCTACGGCCAGGGCGTGACAGCGCCAGTACCTTTAATCTGCAGGGGTACTGGAGAGGTTGGGGGGATATACATGTAAACAGGGCTGAAAAGTGACTGGTAGCAGGAATATATGAATGCATATGGTTTACTAATGATAACATATACATGTAAATAAGAGTAATAGTAACCAGTAGCAGAATAAATAGATAGATACCCCCAAGCTATAAGACTACTAAATAGTTAACCAAATAGCTACCCAGGCTAGCTCTATTGACCCTTTCTTGCACTAACTCTTTTGACTCAACAAATACATGCCATGTCACTTTATCCCTACATACACTGAGTGGACAAAACATTAGGAACAACCTCCTAATATTGAGTTCAAATCAAATTGTATTTGTCAGATGCGCCAAATACAGCAGGTTTAGACCTTACTGTGAAATGCTTATTTACGAGCCCTTAAACAACAATGCAGAGTTGTAAAAAAAATTGTAAGAAGAATTTGCACAAAAATAGAAAAACAGTAACACAACAGAATAACAATAACGAGGCTATATACAAGAAATACCGATATCGAGTCAATTTGCGGCGGTACAGGTTGTGTGTGTGTGTGTGTGTGTGTGTTGGAGTGTCAGTGTAGTATGTGTGTGTGTGTGTGTGTGTGGTTAGTGTCCAGTGAGTGTACATTGAGCCTGTGTAAGAGAGTCAGCGTAAAAAATTATAATAAATACGAACCAAATAAGAAGTCAATGCAAATAGTCCGGGTAGCCATTTAATGAACTGTTGCACCCCCTTTTGCCCTCAGAACAGCCTCAATTTGTCGCGGCATGGACTCTACAAGGTGTCGAAAGCGTTCCACAGGGACTAGCCCCCAGGGACTGACTCCAATGCCTCCCACAGTTGTGACAAGTTGACTGGATGTCCTTTGGGTGGTGGACCATTCTTTATACACAAGGGAATCTGTTGAGCGTGAAAACCCCAGAAACGTTGCATTTCATGACACACTCAAACCGGTGCGCCTGCCACCTTGTACCATACCCTGTTCAAAGGAACTTCATTTTTTTGTCTTGCCCATTCACCCTCTGAATGGCACACAGATGCAATCCATGTCTCAATTGTCTCAAGGTGTAAAAATCATTCTTTAACCTGTCTCCTCCCCTTCATCAACACTGAATGAGGTGGATTTTTAACAAGTGACATCAATATGGGATCATAGCTTTCACCTGGATTCACCTGATCAGTCTTTGTCATGGAAAGAGCACGTTTTGTATACTCAGTGTATATGTACACATCTACCTCAATTACCTCGTACCCCTGCACATAAACCTGGTACTGGTACCCTGTGTATATAGCCATGTTATTGTTTCTCATTGTGTATTTATTCCTCATGTTATAATTTGCTGTATATTATTATCTCTGCGTTGTTGGGAAGGGCCCGTAAGTAAGCATTTCACTGTTAGTCTACACCTGTTGTCTACGAAGCGTGACAGATAACATTTGGTTTGATTTGAAATACTAACGGCATTCAATAATCAATGGACAGCAGTGTAATGGAGTAATACATCTAATCAATAGTCATTTTAGCAGCAGCGTAGGTTGAGTCTGAGTGGGTAGAGACCTGTGGATGGGCATAGAGTCCGTGTGGATAGTCTGTGGTAGAGGGAGCGCAGTAGTTGGTAGCCATTTAACTTCTTGTCAATAGGGGGTGCTATTTGCACTTTGTAATAATTTTGTTCCCAAATTAAACTGCCTCGTACTCAATTCTTGCTCGTACAATATGCATATTATTATTACTATTGGATAGAAAACACTCTCTAGTTTCTAAAACCGTTTGAATTATATCTGTGAGTGAAACAGAACAGGAGTTGGAGCACTTTTCCTATGAGGATGTGAGATTGCTGAAATCTGCAAGCTGTTCTGAGATCTGTTTATAAATATGCCTGTCTTCTATTGGTTGAGATGCACTGCATACGTCTTCCCCTGGGTGTCAGCGAATAGTGAGAGTTGAAATGGGGTTGCTAGGCAGAACTGAGAGCTTATAAAAGACCTCGGAACAAAGTGTCCGGCCTTTTTTCACTTCGCTCTGACGCAGGGATGACATCTGGCTGTGGCTCTAGAACACTCCGGTTATAGGCCTTAGATATATCCGATCATGTTTTTATTCGTTATAGGTGTTAAAGACATCATAAGGTAGTTAATTTAAACCGACTTATAGCAGTTTATATCAGTTAATTGCGATTTTCTGGAATTTCTTTGTCACGCGCTATCACGAGTTGGACACCTCTCCTGCACATAGCTAGCGTTAGCTGCTATTTCTACAGGAGAAGAGGACATCTTTCAACCAAAAGACGATTGTTCTGGAGAAAGGACACCTTGCCCAAGATTCTGATGGAAGCTCGTCAAATAGTAAGAAGTCTTTATGCTGTTAATTCGTATTTGTTGACAAATGTTAAACAATAATTCCGCCATGAATTTCGGTGCGGTCTCGCTTTAGCACACGCTGTATGCGCAGTAACGTTAATTTTAAAAATCTAACACAGCGGTTGCATTAAGAACTAATGTATCTTTCATTTGCTGTCCAACCTGTATTTTTTAGTCAAGTTTATGAATAGTTAATCGATTAGATTAGGTGCCTCTCCAAGATGGCGCCGGACAGATTGCTTGAAGTTTGGCCACTACTCACATTGTATAACCACGATTTGTGCCGCTACATATGCACATTTTCGAACAAACCCTATATGCATTGTGTAATATGATGTTACAGGACTGTCATCTGAGGAAGTTTATGAAGGTTAGTCAAAAATTATATATCTTTTGCTTGCTTGTTACGATGGCTAACCTTTGCTGCTGGTAAATGGTGTTGTGTTTCTGGCTATTGTGGTAAGCTAATATAATGCTATATTGTGTTTTCGCTGTAAAACACTTAAAAAATCTGAAATATTGGCTGGATTCACAAGATGTTTGTCTTTCATTTGCTGTACGCTGTGTATTTTTCAGAAATGTTTTATGATGAGTATTTAGGTAATTCACGTTGCTCTCTGTAGTTATTCTAGTCGCTTTGGTGAGAGTTGTGATGGTGGCTGCAATGGTAAACTATGATTTATACCTGAAATATGCACATTTTTCTAACAAAACATATGCTATACAATAAATATGTTATCAGACTGTCATCTGATGAAGTTGTTTCTTGGTTAGTGGCTATTTATATCTTTATTTGGTCGAATTTGTGATAGCTACTGATGCAGTAAAAAAATGGTGGAGTAAAAAAAGTGGTGTCTTTTGCTAACGTGGTTAGCTAATAGATTTACATATTGTGTCTTCCCTGTAAAACATTTTAAAAATCAGAAATGATGGCTGGATTCACAAGATGTGTATCTTTCATCTGGTGTCTTGGACTTGTGATTTAATGATATTTAGATGCTAGTATTTACTTGTGACGCTATGCTAGGCTATGCTAGTCAGCTTTTTTACTGATGGGGGTGCTCCCGGATCCGGGTTTGGGAGGAATTAGAGGTTAACAGTCTTATGACCAGGAGATAGAAGCTGTTTAGAAGTCTGTTGGTTTGAGCCTTGATGCACCGGAGAACAGTCCATGTGGCTGGAGTTTTTTTTTAGCAATTTTTCAGCATGGCGGAGGTGTTGTTGCCTACTCTCACCACCTGGAGTCGGCCGTCAGAAAGTCCAGGATCCAGTTACAGAGGGAGGTGTTCAGTCCGAGGGTCCCAAGCTTTGTGACAAGCTTGGAGGGCACTATGGTGTTGAAAGCTGAGCTGTAGTCGGTATACAGCATTCCCCACATAGGTATTCCTCTAGTCCAGGTGGGGGAAGGCAGTGTGGAGAACAATTGAGATTACATTGTCTGTAGATCTGTTGGGGTAGTATGCAAATGTGAGTGTGTCCAGGATGTCTGGGATGAGGGAGTTGATGTGTGCCATGATGAGCCTTTCAAAGCTTTTCTTGATAACAGATGTTACTGTTACAGGGCGGTAGTCATTGTGGCAGGTAACCTTAGAGTTCTTGGGAAAAGGAATGATGGTGGTCAACTTGTTACATGTGGGGATTACGGACTAGGATAAAGAGAGGTTGAAAACGACCATGAAGATGCCAGCCAGCTAGTCTTCACATGCCCTGAGATCGCGCCCTGGAATACCGTCTGGCCCCGCGACCTTGTGAGTGCTGACCAGATATAAAGAACCATCTATTCATAGATTACTTAAAAAAGGCTTTTGATAAAGTACGATAGGAGATAATATATAAATGCCTGGAAGATTTCAATTTTGGCGAATCTCTTATAAAATGGGTGAAAGTCATGTATAGTAACCCTAGGTGTAAAATAGTAAATAATTGCTACTTCTCAGAAGGTTTTAAACTGTCAAGAGGAGTAAAACAAGGTTGTCCACTATCGGCATATCGATTTATTATGACCATCAAAATGGTAGCTATTAAAATCAGATCCAACAATAATATCAAGGGGTAAGAAATCCCAGGCTTAAAAACAAAGGTACCATTGTACACTGACTATTCATGTTTTCTTTTAAATCCACAATTTGGATCCCTCCACAGCCTCATAGAGGATCTAGATACTATTTCTAACCTCTCGGGATTACAACCAAATTATGAAAACTGTACTATATTACGTATTGGATCACAAAAAAAGACAACTTTTACATTACAGTGTAGTTTACAAATAAAATGGTCTGATGGTGATGTGGACATACTTGGTATACATATCACAAAATAAATAAATGATCTCACTCCAATACATTTTTATAGAAATAAATAATATCTTGCTAACATGGAAAGGAAAATACCTGTCTATTTGTAGAAAAATCACCCTGATTAACTCTTTAGTCATATCCCAGTTTACCTATTTGCTTATGGTCTTGTCTACACCTAGCGAACAATTCTTCAATTATATGAGAAAAAAAGATTCCATTTTATTTGGAACGGAAAGCCAGACAAAATGAAACGGGCCTATTTATGTAAAGAATATGAATTCAGAGGACAAAAATTATTAAAATTAATGAATTAGACCTCTTACTAAAGGCTTCATTCATAGTTATACTTAAATTCGAATTGGTTATCTAGCAAATTAATAAGAATGTCTCACTCAAGTTCAAGAATGGCCTTTTTCCCTTTATTCAGATTACAACTTCGCACTTTCAGTTATTTGAAAAGGACATCAGCTCCCAAATATCACTTTTTTTAAACAAGCCATAGAAAGTTGGTTGCAATTTCAATTTAATCCACCAGAAAATACAGAACAAATAAAACTAACATTGTGGTTAAGCTCAAATATACTAATCGATTAAAAAAACAAAAAAATTATAATCTTTGTCAATTATATCACAAAAAGGACTGGAGGAGTTATACAACTGTCACGCCCTGACCTTAGAGATCCTTTTTATGTCTCTATTTTGGTTGGTCAGGGCGTGAGTTGGGGTGGGCATTCTATGTTTTGTGTTCTATGTTTTCTTTTCTGTGTGTTTGGCCGGGTGTGGTTCTCAATCAGAGGCAGCTGTCTATCGTTGTCTCTGATTGAGAACCATACTTAGGTAGCCTTTTCCCACCTGTGTTTTGTGGGTAGTTGTTTTCTGTTTTGTGTTGCTGCACCTTACAGGACTGTTTCGTTTTCGTTCATTCTCTTGTTATTTTGTTTAGTGTTCTGTTTTAATAAAAATAACATGAACACTTACCACGCTGCGCATTGGTCCGACTACTCTTCATCCGACGACGGAAATCGTTACAACTGCTAACAAAAATATATGGAAATGTCTGCTCTTCCCAAAATGATGACCAACTAATTGCAGCATTACTGAAAAAATGTAAGAGGAAAATGTAAAAAAGTAGGGAACTTGTCTGCATTAAAATCATAATTTGTTAAAGAAAATGTTCATAAATAAAAAGTATACCTGTTTCATTTAAGGACCAACAAATTGACAGCTGTGCCATAAACATTGTAAAATAGATGTAAAGAGATTTTCGACGTATCCATTCCATGACACATGGTTTATGAATTGATATAGAAAAACGGATTCAAAACTTAGAATTTTTCTATTTAAATTATTATGCAAAATTCCTGCAACCAATATAATGTTATATATGTGGGGGATACAACCTTCCCAGCTGTGCAGATGTTTCTGTGAAGAGACAGAATCATTAGATCATTTGTTTTGGTACTGTCCATATGTATCTTGTTTTTGGTCACAGGTCCAGGAATGGCTGAAGAATTGCAACATTTGCCTGGAGCTAACTCTGCAGATAGCACTACTGGGTGACGTGAAAGTCATAGTCAATCAATCAATAATCTAATAATACTTTTGGGAAAACATTTTATTTTTAATTTACAATCTGTAGAAATTATGAGAATAGAAAGGTATATATATATATATATATATAAAAAAAGAAGTAACTCCAATATGTATTCAAAATCAATGGTGTGCTTCAATGCACCAAAAGTTGTCTCATCACAATTTGAAATGCTTCACCCAAACACCTTCAACATCACTTCAGAGGTGCAGCTGTACTGTAAACATCAGCGACCCCTCTTCCCCTTTAAAATTAGCCTCTCACCTGAGGGATAACTGCAAAGCCTCATCGATTTTCATAATTCAACAGCACTGTCACGTCCTGATGACTTCCCCACACCAAGCCCATCCATTATTCATTATGTTTTCCCATCCATTTTCCAGGTCTGTAAGCACCAACACCACAGTAGAGAGAGATGTTAGCTCTATTGTGGTGCCTATTTATAAGGTATTATAGGAACTGGCATAACACATACATGATGCATTAGGTACATTCAGTAAGGATGTAAAGAGGAGTGGGGTTTAACTAACTTGTTGAAAATTGCTACCTCGTAGACAATAGACTGATCAAGCCATCTCTGTGGTTATGACCACTAATCTATCATTATTATGAAATCAAATGTATGGACAGATCAATTAATTTAGAGTGGTTCTAATGTCAGTGTGTTACGACAGTCCTCTTATTTCAGCATATTTGTTGTAGGTCAAATGTTTACTTCATAATTAATTACAATTAAATACAAATGGGGTAGCTAACCTTTGAAAATTACAAGAAAAAGATACATAAAGGAAAGATAACTCCTAGATAACAAGGCATGCTCCCTCTGACTTTAAATTGCTTTTATCATCAAACAACAGTCAGGGAAAAGGCTAACATCGAAGAATGAGGGGAGAATGTTCTGGACCACATAGTCACAGTTAAAAGCACCTCAGGGTCTGGCCCAACTTGGTAATAGCCAAGGAAAAGAGACATCGCTCTTGCCACCGTTCATCCGACAGTGTGTTTATTGGCCCCACTAATGTCGGCAAACTAAATGAAAAATCTAACACAAGTTAACAAACAGTTGGCTGTCTTTCATTTTGTGTGCTGTAAACATCCCATATAAAAATATATTTGTTGGATGGTTTGTGAAAGCTTAAAGATGGTTGCCTAGCAACTGGGCCCTGTTGCCAACTGGAGCATTACTGCCAATTATGGTGGGCAGGGGATGTGGCGTGTCCCCTTTTTTCCTGACTGGTAAAAAAAAACAAGAAAAGAAAACAACCTTTTTACAGGAAGATCTAACAACACTGCAGCTATCTGAATCTTCCCAATGGCAGAACGAAACCAATGAAAACACAACAAAGTTGATCAAAGCAGCATTTAAAAGATTAACAATCAAAGAATCCCCACATTAGGATTTCTGCCTTTGTCTCAGATGGTTCATTTAATTCCAGCCCTTCTCTTTCTTTCCATGAAATCATTTGGTCGTCCTCAATCTTTTATTTATCATGGCATCTCAAAGGATAGGCTTCAAATTAATTAGCCATCTTTTGAAAATGTTACTTCATTTTCTGTCCTTTGAAGTACTAGATTCTAAAAAGATAACCTTTCACATGGGTGCTGTGGTTTGAGACCTCACATTTAAAAAAAAATTATAGACATAAAAACACAACCCTGCAAACAATTCTGGAGTTAATGTTCGCAATTAGATTGACCAGACGTATCTTGTAGCCCCACCTAGCTGGAAGGTATTGCGATAGAACACTGATGAAAACTAATGGTGTAATTCTCTTCGGATATTGCACCTGACAATTAGATTTAGTCGTCTTATATGAAGGTAATGTGCTTGTTGGGTAACTGAGTTTGCCTGGCTATTATTGCTTTACATTTGGCCTCAGAGGACCATTTCAATGTTCCTAATCTTCATCAGCCGTATAAGGGGGCTTCTTAGCTATGGCTGTGTAGCAAGGACCTAGCCCAGGATTGTTATAGAGCTGGGATGGCCTTGACATAGCAATGAAACAAACAAAGTTAAAAGGGGACTGCTATTTATCATGATGTTTGATTTCCCAAATAGGATACTATTTACAGGATGGATGACGCACAGGGTATCTAAAAGGTAGACATGTACTGATGTGATTCTCAACCAGTAATGCAACCTGTAAGACAAACAATTCCATGTGAGCGATGTGTTTAAGCAATGTAATTACCCTGTGACATGTTAGTAATATTATAAACTGGGTGGTTCGAGCCCTGAATGCTGATTGGCTGACAGCCGTGGTATATCAGACCATATACCACGTGTATGAAAAAACATGTATTTTTACTGCTCTATTTACGTTGGTAACCAGCTTATAATAGCAATAAGGCACCTCTGGGGTTTGTGATATATGGCCAATTTAAGGCCAATTTAAGGTCTGTGTCCAGGCACACACAGCCCTTAACCATAGTATATTGGCCATATACCACACCCCCTCTGGCCTTATTGCTAATTATGCAACTTTAGTAATCATGCAAACAAATCAGAAAAGGTATTTATACCTGGGGAGGTTGGCAATTATGACAGAATTGTACCAGCATTACTTATCCTGGCATACTGTGCATTAATAGGGAACCACTCTGTTTAATTTTCAGAAGGAGGGGGAAAAGGCAATGCCATTCTCTCACTTCTCCTCTCTTAAGTCACAGGAGACATGCTTTCCCTGAACTGTCTCAACCCTCCTGGAAGATACTGCCTTGGGATGAGGCAGATAAACACAACGCAGAAATGAATGTGCCCGACAGCATCTCCCCTTACAAACACACCCAAGGTGGCAGCCACGTGTTCCTGAAGTCAAACACCCTTTTTAATCTCTGTGGCAGACACGGGTGCCAACCCTGGCATGGTGAAAGCCGTTTTAATCATGCCCGGGATGTGTGAAGTGAACGGGCTTGGGGACAGGGGATCGTGTCGTGTGTTTGTCTTCAAAGGCGCTATGTGCAAAGGTACCATAATGTCAGGATAATGAGACCTCTCATTATACGGCGGAGTGGGAGACAGGCCCTGTTTTCATCCTCAACACAGTCTAGGGAGTAGAAGTGGACACCGGTCCACGTGTGTCCCCACTAAGAGAGGAAATGAGTCATTATATGGCTTTTTCGATGGCACCCACTTGTCCAGCCGGACAGTTGGTTCTTTCATACTCAGACCTGGGTTGTCTTCATTAGGGCACGAAATAGAAATGGGGGTTTGCAACAGAAAAGCGAAAACGGTCTGGTAATCCCTCCCTGTACCAGTCCGTTTTTCCCGTTTGTTGCCTAATGAACACGACCATGAAAGAAAGAAGGGATGACCATTGTGATTGGGGGGGTCATCGAAGTGGGACATCCAATCAAAGCAAAGGAATGTACTGTATGTGCGGTTCATGTTGGGTAAGATTGTTCCTACCAGCTCTCGCAGTCTCCAGTCAGAATTAGACATTCATCCATGTTCCTCAAATGTGAATTTTTGGGGGTTTTCCTTGGGATAGGTTTAAAACAAAAATATAAAAAAACACTTTCTAATACTGGATTCAAACATGCAACCTTTGTAATCAGAGGCAGATGCTTACGCCCATCCCCATCCACAACACCCAGGGGCATATGCCTGCCTTCCAGGACACCTACAGCACCCGATGTCACAGGAAGACCAAAAAGATCCTCAAGGACATCAACCATCCGAGTCACGGCCTGTTCACCCCGCTATCCTCCAGAAGGCAAGGTCTGTACAGGTCCATCAAAGCTGGGACCGAGTGACCGAGTGACTGAAAAACAGCTTCTATCTCAAGGCCATCTGACTGTTAAATAGCCATCACTAGCTGGCTTCCACTCAGTACCCTGCCCTGAACTTAGTCACTGTCACTAGCCAGCTACCACCCGGTTACTCAACCCTGCACCTTAAAGGCTGCTGCCCTATGTACATAGACATGGAATCACTGGTCACTTTAATTATGGAACACTGGTCACTATAATAATGTTAACATACTGTATACTGTATTCTAGTCAATGCAACTCCAACATTGCTCGTCCTAATATTTATATATTTCTTAATTCCATTCTTTAACTTTGAGATATGTGTATTGTTGTGAATTGTTAGATATTACTGCACTATTGGAGCTAGGAACACTAGGCATTTTGCTACACCCACTATAACATCTACTAAATACGTGTATGCGACCAATAA
This sequence comes from Salvelinus namaycush, assembly GCF_016432855.1. Classification (NCBI taxonomy): domain Eukaryota; kingdom Metazoa; phylum Chordata; class Actinopteri; order Salmoniformes; family Salmonidae; genus Salvelinus; species Salvelinus namaycush. The sequence continues at coordinate 12,195,853 of NC_052311.1, read as the reverse complement.
CATTTTATTTATTTGATTTGAAATAAATACTATTTGATTTGATTTGAACAGCACTCACTGTTGCCTCTACTGGCCGGTTTCCCCTTCATCTCTCGACATCCTCAGATGTGGATGGACGTTGAATACTGACTTGTATAATGGGGGACCTGGATGGATTTTTCATTGCATGGCTCCATTGCTTTCATCTCCCACTGAAATGTGTTGCACAACTAATACATTCTCTCAAATAATGCAGCATTTTATGTCATCAAACAACACGACACAGGCCCTTCCCATAATCTGACTCATTATAATCAAGACTACTTTTATTCAACATAAATTGAGTCTTACAATAATGCACTAATCAGGAGATTGGGAACTGATACTTTCCTTGCTATAGGGGAGTCTCCATTTCTCTAGTTCTCGAATGTAAAGCTGGGAAACGTTACACCTGACCTTTGTAAGGGACTAGCTTTTAGTTTCAAAATATTTTTTTTAAACATTCTGCAGACATTGATTTTCCCCCTGCCTTTCTTCCATTTGTTCTGGCGGAAAAATAAAACAATTATAATGGGCCTTGGGAGGTCATACAGCAGCTGAATGTCACACTGCTGTCACACTTTTAAAATAATGCTTGCAGAGCCGAAGGTCACCAAAAAGTGGATTTTTTATTGAGAGATTTTGAATAAAAAGCATTCACATAATATAAAGGTCCCTTCATTCAGAGAACCTTTCTAAAGATGGCATTGAGGGGAGGGATCTGAAAGATTGCTTAACCCTTGTGCTTTGCTGGGGAAAAAATGATTTCCATTGTGGTATGGGTCAGATTGACCCACACAGTATAAACACACTCAAGACAGACAAAGAGTCAAGTAAAAACAGCCAAAACTTTATTTTGTCTAGTCAGACCTTTCAGAAAGAAAAAATACAAGAACATTTGATTTCAAAAACTCAATATTTAAGAATTATTTGTTAAACATATTTCCTTTCTCACAAACAAGCGTTTTCTGTTTGGAGCTAATTTTTTTGTGTCAGAGATCTGCTGCTCTCGCACTGCGAAGGAGAAGCTTGGGAAAGCTCCTTTTCACCCAAACATAATTATGAAAGTGAAATCAGAACCAGTCAAAACTAAATACATCAGAGACACTTTTTTTTAAACCTGTGCAAACATCGATACACATGAAAGCCTTTGGGTCAAAATGACCCACAACATCATGTTTGTATACAAAATCCACACAGACATTCCACAACACTGTGTCCACATATTGAAGTTAGGTTCATGACCCTAAATGAGGAAAAGTAATGTAATTTCATGGAGAAAAAGGGAGGTTAACTAGTATTTTAGACAACTCAAAAGTGGAAATGGGTCAAATTGACCCGCAACATAATAAGAGGGTTAAAGAAAAGGAGAAGCACATGCACACACTCACACATCATGGCCATTTTTGATCACGTGGGTTGAGTACGATTTTCCTTCTTATCCTCAGATGGCTGAAGAGGCCAATTCTAAGAACCCCGATTCTGCTGAGGTGAAGGTACTGTATGTGATGGTGGTGGATGACGGTTGAGTCTTCTTGGTGGGAAGCCTCTGCTTATGTTGTTGCCATTTGTCCTGTGCGACAGAGCAGACATATCGTTAGTAGAGAGCATCCCTCTCTTGGACAGTCTTCCTCCATCTACAGTACTTCTGTCCTCCCAGTTGATAGTGTTGATTAGGCACTTCCTGAGGTTGGTTCTGACATTGTCCTTGGAGCACTTACTTAGTCCTCCGGGCCAGCTGCCAGCTGCCCTGCATTTAGCTGGAGGTACAGGACCTGTTTTGGGAAGCGTGAGAAGGAGAGAAGGCAGCCAAGGTAGGCACGCCACACACAGACACCAGGTACAGTATATTCCACACTAGACATAGCAGTTGTTTCTTTTAGTGCTAACTCTCCATAGCCAAGTCTCCCTTCCCACCTTTATTGTAGACTAGGCCTAGGACTACACATGCTATAATGTTCATCAGAAATACTTAACACAATGAATTCTCATTTTAATTGTATGCAGTGAAAGTCAATCTGTTTGTTGAACACATTTTAATTGGACTAACCATATTTTACCACATCATTTAGTGATGGAAAACCCCTCCTAGAAAAGATGGCGGTTGATAATGAGACTTGCTGGAATATCTTCTGGGTATAATTTGTTATTTTTCTTCTCAGTCTCGAGTGGGAAGCACTTAATCAAAGGTTAGAGTGAATAAAGTTTGTTCAAAGAGGCTTGTCCAAACACTCGGGACAAGGAGGGAGAGAGTGAGAGGAGAGAGACTGAAGAAAAAAAATCTAATTATTTTCTTTCTTTATCACATCAGTTGCTACAAATAAGACACACACTTCTGAGAAACGACACAGTTTAGTTTTATAATTGCTGTTTTACCACCTGCCATTTCAACTCACATTCACTGTGACTTTTCCTTTTCGGTTTTGATGGCACTTGGATTTGAGATAATCAGGGCCGTGTCCAATTATGCTCATTATTTTTTAGGGACAAAGGATTATGGATTTTTGAATAATAAATGACCATGAAAATAAAATAAATAAATGTAATACACAATATTTAGTATTTTGTGCCATGGATACACATCAAGAAAACAGGGAGGAACAAGGCCTTAAAATAAATAACAGAAGCGCTAAATCATCCCTCCACACCATCACGTTATTAGGACCATGGAAAATGAGAGGAGCTTTCTTCATTTACTTTTGTGCCATGTGCATTACACACATTTTAGGAGGGTGAGGGCTGTGTACCTTATTCTGAAATTCAGCAAACCCGGGAAAGCAGTTTATGAACAGTTCATGGCCATGGTCCAATCAATAGTATCTTTATAAGCATTACTACATACAATTTTATTTATAATGAGATTGAGCCCATTAATGCACATTTTTATGATGGCATTCAGGTGGTATTAAAAATATATTCTCTAGAGTAGATGAACTATATCAATTTCATCCATTTCTGACTTCCTTAAAGGGATGTCATATCTGAGGCTTCCTGCATTATATTCTAACTGGAAGCATTGTTTTGGGAGACATTCTGCATCATGAACTCTGCATGTTGGGTGAGTACAGTGCCTTTCAAAAGTATTCATCCCCCTTGGCATCTTTCCTATTTTGTTTTATAACAACCTATAATTTAAATACATTTTTATTTGGATTTCATGTAAAAGACATATACAAAATAGTCAAAATTGGTGAAGTGAAATTAAAAAAATTACTTGATTCCAAAAAATTGAACAATACAAAATGGAAAACTGGTGTGTGCATGTACATTCACCCCCTTTGCTATGAACCACCTAAATAAGATCTTGTGCAACCAATTACCGTCAGAAGTCACATAATTAGTTAAATAAAGTCCACCTGCATGCAATCTAAGTGTCACATGATCTGTGACATGATCTCAGTATATATACCTGTTCTGAAAGGCCCTAGAGTCTGCAACATCACTAAGCAAGGGGCACCACCAAGGAAGCGGCACCATGAAGACCAAGGAGCTCTCCAAACAGGTCAAGGACAAAGTTGCGGAGAAGTACAGATCAGGGTTGGGTTATAAAAAAATATCAGAAACTTTGAACATCCCACAGAGCAGCATTAAATTAATAGAAAATTCTAAGAATATGGCACCACAAACCTGCCAAGAGAGGGCCACCCACCAAAACTCATGGACCAGGCAAGGAGGGCATTAATCAGAGAGGCCACAAAGAGACCAAAGATAACCCTGAAGGAGCTGCAAAGCTCCACAGCAGAGATTGGAGTATCTGTCCATAGGACCATTTTAAGCCGTACAATCCACAGAGCTGGGCTTTACGGAAGAGTGGCCAGAAAAAAATCCAATGCTTGAAGAAAAACTAAGCAAACATGTTTGGTGTTTGCCAAAAGACATATGGGAGACTCCCCAAACATATGGAAGAAGGTACTCTGGTCAGATGAGACTAAAATTGAGCTTTTTGGCAATCAAAAAAACCCACAGTGAAGCTGTGGTGGTGGCAGCATTATGCTGTGGGGATGTTTTTCATCGCCAGAGACTGGGAAACTGGTCAGAATTGAGGGATGATGGATTGCGCTAAATACAGAGAAATTCTTGAGGGAAACCTGTTTCAGTCTTCCAGAGATTTGAGACTGGCACGGAGGTTCACCTTCCAGCAGGACAATGACCCTAAGCATAATGCTAAAGCAACTCTCAAGTGGATTAGGGGAAACATTTAAATGTCTTGGAATGGCCTAGTCAAAGCCCAGAGCTCAATCAAATTGAGAATATGTGGTATGACTTAAAGATTGCTGTACACCAATGGAAGCCATCCAACTTGAAGGAGCTAGAGCAGTTTTGCCTCGAAGAATGGGCAAAAATCCCAGTGGCTAGATATGCCAAGTTTATAGCGACATACCCCATGAGAATTGCAGCTGTAATTGCTGCAAAATGTGGCTCTACAAAGTATTGACTTTGGGGGGGTGAATAGTTATGCATGCTCAACTTTTCTTTTTTTTTTCAAATTTCTTGTTTGCTTCACAATAAAAAAAAATGATTCTTCAAAGTGGCATGTTGTGTAAATCAAATGATACAAACCCCCCAAAAATTCATTTTAATTCCAGGTTGTAAGGCAACAAAATAGGAAAAATGCCAAGGAGGTGAATGAATACTTTCGGAAGCCACTGTAGTAGGCCACCAAAGTTTGACTCATTTAATTTCAAATTCAAGTCTTGAGAAACAATCTGGCCTTAATGGACATGTATTCTAAAATCTCCACCTGATACAGCCAGAAGAGGACTGGCCTCCCCTCTGAACCAAGGTTTCTTCCTAGATTCCTGCCTTTCCGGGGAGTTTTTGATACCCACTGTGCTTGCGCATCTGGATTGCTTGCCCTTTGGGGTTTTAGGCTGGGTATCTGTGAAGCACTTTGTGACAATTGCTGATGTAAAAATGGCTTTATAAAATACATCGATACATTTGATTGATTGACTGCCCCACAGAGCAAGCAAGTGCCATTTACGTTTTTTTGTTAAAATCTTTATAGACAAAATCAAAAGTGACTTTTGAGTTTTCACTGAACGTCAAGCTACCTCAGATCTAAAAAAAAGACCAGTATTCTGTTTCTTTTATGAAAGACCGAGTGATTGGAAGAAGAAAAGAGTGAATATTTGAAGCAAGAGCTGAGAGGTAAAGCTAACAGCATTCTGGGGATTGTGAGTGAGGACAGGACATTGCTCCCCAAAACAAATTATAAAAACAAACACATAACCTATGTTTTCCCTGAATGTAAAGTTAGTCTCTCCGGGATGTATACCCTGCAGCCACATGCTACAGAACAACTAACAAACGCAATATCACAAAAGCGATGAGAATGAGAAACAACGTAATAAAGTGATTCTATTAAAAAGCCATCTGAACGTTAATAAAAGTAATGATTTGATTATAACGTCCTATCCAAGACCCAAAGGCACAGGTTAAAGTGGTTTTTATTTTTATGCCCCTCCATCACAGAGAAAATGAAAAAGGTCGGAAGAGGAGAGAAAAGCGGAACATAAAAACTATTGCTGCATTTTTCCATCTTTCTGTTAATGGGATTTGGTCCCTACTGCTGATGTGCTGAAGCAAAAGCATTATTTGTGTTGGAAGCGATGGGAGATGAGTTGACGGGGAGATGGGATACAACACACCCACCTGAGTAGCTCAGCATTTCTTACATAGCGCTATCACCTATACTCTCTCTCTTTCTGTTGCTCCTTTCACCGTCCCAGCTGGTTGCATCAAAAAGAGACTTTTATGTGTTAAAGGGGAGAATAAGTCACAAACTTATTCTAGCAAGTGTTACGTTGCACAGGCGAAATCCTTCCATTGGGTACCTGAGATCACATTTTACAGCATATGATGTATATTCTATGCACATGCTATGTTGGTAGTTAATTTATGTCACAGAAAAACAACTAGCATTTCAATACCAATACAATTTTTATAATGCAAGGAATACTGTCCAAAGTGGTGTTTTCATTCTTGGCCATATGCAGCTCTCTGAGGACAAGAACTTCAATATATTCTGTGAGCTGAGCACCACACAGCCTCTTTGAACCTGTCCATTCCATACAATCCAAATAAACAGAATATAACTCTTATGCTCTTCCTCAGTTCAGCATGATCCCATAGGACAGTGCACAATTGACCCAGCGTCGTCTGGGTTTGGCCGGGGTAGGCCGTCATTGTAAATAAGAATTTGTTCTTAACTGACTTTCCTAGTTAAATAAATACAATTTAAAAAATCTAATGAATGTGCTGGGGCAGAAAATTGCATATATACAGCACCAGTCAAAAGTTTGGATATACCTACTCATTCAAGGGATTTTCTTTATTTTTATTATTTTCTACACTGTAGAATAATAGTGAAGACATCACAACTATGAAATAGCACATATGGAATCATGTAGTAACCAAAAAAAGTGTTAAACAAACAAAACATTTTGTATATTTTAGATTCTTCAAAGTAGCCACGGTTTGCCCTGATGACAGCTTTGAACACTCTGGCACTCTCTCAACCAGCTCCATCACTCTCTTTCTTTGTCAAATAGCCCTTACACAGCCTGGGGGTGTGTTGGGTCATTTTCCTGGTTTCCACCAGTCTAATGTCCATTTCTTGTGTTTCTTGGCCCAAGCAAGTCTTTTCTTCTTGTTAGTGTCCTTTAGTAGTGGTTTCTTTGCAGCAATTCGACCATGAAGGCCTGATTCACGCAGTCTCCTCTGAACAGTTGATGTTGAGATGTGTCTGTTACTTGAACTCTGTGAAGCATTTATTTGGGCTGCACTTTTTGAGGCTGGTAACTATAATGAACTTATCCTCTGCAGCAGAGGTAGCTCTGAGACTTCCTTTCCTGTGGCGGTTCTAATGAGAGCAAGTTTCATCTTAGTGCTTGATGGTTTTTGTGACTGCACTTGAAGACTGACCTTCATGTCTTAAAGTAATGACTGACTGTTGTTTCTCTTTGCCTATTTGAGCTGTTCTTGCCATAATATGGACTTGGTATTTCACCAAATAGAGCTGTCTTCTGTGTACCACCCCTACCATGTGACAACACAACTGATTGGCTCAAATGCATTAAGAACGAAATAAATTCCACAAATGAACTTTTAACAAGGCACACCTGTTATTTGAAATGCATTCCAGGTGACTGCATTATTAAGCTGGTGGAGAGAATGCCAAGAGTGTGCAAAGCTGTCATCAAGGGAAAGGGTGGCTACTTAGAAGAATCTCAAATATAAATCTATTTTCATGTGTTTAACACTTTTTTGGTTACTAAATAATTCCATGTGTTATTTCATAGTGTTGATGTATTCACTATTATTTTACAAAGTAGAAACCCTTGAATGTGTAGGTGGGTCCAAACTTTGACTGGTACTGTATGCCAGAAACACTTAACCATGAAGTGTAAAATGAGTTGATCCTATTTCTTTTACCATGCTGGGGGGATGCAATACCTATTACCATACCTGCCTGCCAGGGGCTACTGTTTTCATAAATGAGTGGCACATTCATGACTTTAACCAGACCCGAGGCTGTCAACCATTTACATCCCAAGCCCCCAAAGGATATTACTGCAATATGGGTGTCACTTAGCCGGTGTTACCCGTGACAGACGTCCCCGGACACCATCATGTCTTAGGCAGAATGTGGTGTAAGGGGAAGGCCTGCAGGAGCTAGAGTGATGGACAATTTTTTACTGGACATATCATGCATGGTTGTCCATGGAAGTAAGCCCAACTTAAAATGATGAGCCGCTTTTGGCCCTCTGGGCTGTGGAGTTCGAGGTAACTGATGGTCACTTCCAAAGTGGACTTTACGTGTATGTGATTGACAATTAAACCTTTGATGTTGAAGGCTGTATTAGAGCTGAAGGAGACGGCATGATACAACCTTCAAATACCCTTTAGTTGTAGATATCTGTGGACAGAGTTTGAGATTCTAAATATCTATGATTATCATGGTGTAGAATAGCCTTGATTAAGTTTAGATGTAACTTTCCGTATTACATTGAAATAAATGGGTGTTCTCACTCTAAACTTGTGCTGTCTGAAAAATCCGACTTCATGTTTTTTTTTACATGCCAATTGACTGGTGGATTGGAGTATGAATGGCAGTGCCATTATCATTTCCTTGTAAGGAGAGATGAGACAAAACAATATGAGTCACAGAAGTGATTGCCCCTGAATCCAGCAGCTATACAGATGCAGATTGAAACACATTTAGCTAGTTTGCTTGTTGTCTATATTGCTGCAATATGTGAAAAGCTAATACGGTGGAAAACTCTCACTCATCTCAGATAGATTATTCAAATGTATTTTAACCACACAACAGGTAGATATATATATATATATACAGTGGGGCAAAAAAGTATTTAGTCAGCCACCAATTGTGCAAGGTCTCCCACTTAAAAAGATGAGAGGCCTGTAATTTTCATCATAGGTACACTTCAACTATGACAGACAAAATGAGAAAAGAAAATCCAGAAAATCACATTGTAGGATTTTTAATGAATTTATATGCAAATTATGGTGGGAAATAAGTATTTGGTCACCTACAAACAAGCAAGATTTCTGGCTCTCACAGACCTGTAACTTCATAAGAGGCTTTAAGAGGCTCCGCTGTCCTCCACTCGTTACCTGTATTAACCTGTTTTGGCTGCAGGGGCAGTATTGAGTAGCCAGATAAAAGGTGCCCATTTCAAACGGCCTCGTACTCAATTCTTGCTCGTACAATATGCATATTATTATTACTATTGGATAGAAAACACTCTCTAGTTTCTAAAACCGTTTGAATTATATCTGTGAGTAAAACAGAACTCATTTTGCAGCAAACTTCCTGACAGGAAGTGGAAAGTCTGAAATTGAGGCTCTGTTCTAGGGGCTGCCTATTAAAGTCCTTGTTATTTATTAGTTTAGATGCACTTCATACGTCTTCCACTAGATGTCGACAAGGAGTGAGAGAAGAAATGGAGTGTGTAACTTGATCTGGACTCGAATTACAGCTCTTGGAATGACGTGTCCCCCATTTCCTGTTTTCAGGAAGGCGCGAAGAGGGACCTGGATTTGCCTTTTGAAAAGCTGTCGTTATAGGCGACTACTATCTCCGGCTTTGATTTTATTTGATACATGTGACCATATCATCGTAAAGTATGTTTTTTCAATATAGTTTAATCAGATTATTGAAATTTTTTCGGGAGTTTTGCCGTGTTCCGTTCTCTTCCGTTTGTTGACATGGAGAGATTCGTGCCACTTGGCTAGTGTGCTTGCTAAATCGAGAGGGAAAGAGGCCGTTCTAAATCCAAACAACGATTGTTCTTGACAAAGGACACCTTGTACAACATTCTGATGGAAGATCAGCAAAAGTAGGAAACATTTTATGATGCTATTTCATATATCTGTCGTACATGTGAACTAGTCGTCGGCGCCCAGCTTTTGGGTACTCTAGCTATACCGAAGCTGTATGTCGAAATGAAGTTATTTTAGAATTCTAACACGGTGATTGCATTAAGAACTAGTGGATCTATCATTTCCTATACAACATGTATTTTTTAGTTATGTTTATGAATAGCTATTTGGTCAGAATATGTGTCAGAAAAAGTGTCAGAAAAAAATCCGGACGTTGTGGGAAAAAGTAGCTAAGTTAGCACAATGTATAACCATTGATTTCAGCTCTAAATATGCACATTTTCGAACAAAACATAAGTGTATGTATAACCTGATGTTATAGGACTGTCATCTGATGAAGAATATCAAGGTTAGTCAAAAATTATATATCTTTTACTGGTTTGTTACGATCGCTAACTTTTACTGCTGGGAAATGGCTTGTGTTTTTGGCTATTGTGGTAAGCTAATATAACGCTATATTGTGTTTTCGCTGTAAAACACTTAATAAATCGGAAATATTGTCTGGAATCACAAGATGCCTGTCTTTCAATTGCTGTACATTATGTATTTTTCAGAAATGTTTTATGATGAGTATTTAGGTATTTGGCGTTGGTGTCTGTAATTATTCTGTCTGCTTTCGGTGCAATTTCTGATTGTAGCTGCAATGTAAACTATGATTTATACCTGAAATATGCACATTTTTCAAACAAAACATAGATTTATTGAATAACATGTTATAAGACTGTCATCTGATGAAGTTGTTTGTTGGTTAGTTTGGTTGGTTCTTGGTTAGTTAGGTTGGCTTTGTGCATGCTACCTGTGCTGTGAAAAATGTCTGTCCTTTTTTGTATTTGGTGGTGAGCTAACATAAATATACGTGCTGTTTTCGCTGTAAAACATTTTAAAAATCGGACATGTTGGCTGGATTCACAAGATGTGTACCTTTCATTTGCTGTATTGGACTTGTTAATGTGTGAAAGTTAAATATTTCTAAAAAATATATTTTGAATTTCGCGTCCTGCACTTGAAGTGGCTGTTGTCATATTGTGGGACCAAAACATCAGCCAGGAAGCATAGGAACTGAGAAGTGGTCTGTGGTCACCACCTGCAGAATCACTCCTTTATTGGGGGTGTCTTGCTAATTGCCTATAATTTCCACCTTTTGTCTATTCCATTTGCACAACAGCATGTGAAATTTATTGTCAATCAGTGTTGCTTCCTAAGTGGACAGTTTGATTTCACAGAAGTGTGATTGACTTGGAGTTACATTGTGTTGTTTAAGTGTTCCCTTTATTTTTTTGAGCAGTGTATATATGTGTTAACTACACACTCTACCCATTATTAAGAATGTTACATTCGGTCAATATATCCCTAGCCATACTGTATTCCCGCGGCTTGGTGCTCTCTCATAAACATGGCTATTTGCTTGAGATGACAACATATAATGCATTAGCGATTTGGTCTTGTAAATGCAATAACTTTTGGAATCACCAGAGCTAAACTCACAACAATTTCCAATCCTTCCTCAGCAGGTTATTTATGTATGGTAAGATTTAGAAATTCAGTCTCGGGGAGATAATATCACAAGGATGTGGGAATTGCACAACCATTAAATTGGATTCATTCATATTATTGGATGTATTCTTAAGTTGGTTATTTGTCATTGGGTTTTCAGGCTGTGTACACAATGGCCTGCTTAAAGGGGTTTGAAATTTAAAAAAGAGAGACATATAAAAATGTATTTTAGCTGGGAATGGGGGTATGCACGTACAGAGCCTTTAGAAAGTATTCACACCCTTTGACTTATTCCACATTTTGTTGTGTTACAGCCTGAATTTAAAATAGGAGTAAAATTAGATTTTGTGTCACTGGCCTACACACAATACCCCCATAATGTCAGAGTTTAATTGTGTTTTTAGACATTTTGACAAATTCATAAAAAAATGAAAAGCTGAAATGTCTTGAGCCAATAAGAATTCAACCCCAGTGGCAGTTCTAGCTTGTATGGCTCCCTGGGTGAACCCCCCCTGCCCAAAAAAAGCACCATTCTGTACTAACTGTAATTTTAATTCAGACATTTGGAACAACACAAATAAATAAACAAAACATTTAAAACTATATATAAATAAAATATATATAAAAATAAGACTCATAAATATCAAAAAGTAGTAACAAAAACAAATAAACACATTTTTGTTGATTTGGCACTCGAGCATCAGTACATTACCCATCCCCCAACACTGTCAACCAAGAGTCAAGACTTAAACAATTCACCTTGGTGGTGTGCATACTGGTTTTATATTACTCTTAACAATTTCGTACAAGCCAGAAAAAAATGCAACAATATGTCTGTGAAACTATATATTCACAGTATTATGTATTAATTGTGTTTATTTGGTAGCATTTTGCAGTGTGACTGATTTTACTAATTGCATTAGTACTGTACAAAGTTAGAGGTGCGCTATTTGATAGATTCCCCCACTCTCCCTACCTCGAGATTCCAGTGGGGAGACCTGAGGTCAACCTATATCCGCCCCCCTCCACATCTCGTACTTCTGAGTGGGAGACCTTCCCAGGCAGTAGCCTGCCTAGCTCACAAACTAGAATCAGGGCGCCCACTCCGACAAGGTGACATGGTGACATGATATCATTGACGTGACGCGCAAATGAGCGATAGAAAACCGATTGCGCAAATGTCATCATTTCCAAAAATGTTTGTGTGGGCGCCCACGGCCACCCCTGGCAAGATGTCGCCTTTGGCGGCTGCCCCTGTCACCTATACCTAAATCCGCCACTGTTCAACCCCTTTATTATGGCAAGCCTAAATAAGTTCAGGAGTATAAATGTACTTAACAAGTCACATAATATGTTTAATGGACTCTGTGTGCAATAACAGTGTTTAACATGATTTTTGCATGACTATCTCTGTACCCCACCATATACAATTATCTGTAAAGTCCCTCAGTCGAGCAGTGAATTGCACACACAGATTCAACCACAAAGACCAGGGAGGTTTTCCAATGCCTCGCAAAGTAGGGCAACTATTGATAGATGGGTAAAAAAAATTACACTGAATATCCCTTTGAGCATGGTGAAGTTATTAATTACACCTTGGATGGTGTATCAATGCACCCAGCCACTACAAAGCTACAGGCATCCTTCCTACCTTAGTTACCGGAGAGGAAGGAAACCACTCAGGGATGTCACCAAGTCACCATGCCAATGGTGACTTGAAAACATTTACAGAGTTTAATGGCTGTGATAGGACAAAACCGAGGGTGGTATTACTCCACAATGCTAACATAATGGACAGAGTGAAAAGAAGAAAGCCTGTACAGTACAGAAGACAAGTATTCCAAAACATGCATCCTGTTTGCAATAAGGCACTAAAGTAAAGCTGCAAAAAAAGTAAAGCTACAAAAAAATTGGACTAAGAAGTTACTTTATGTCCAGAACAAAGTGTTAAGTCTGGGGCAAATCCAACACAACACAACACTTCTCATATTTTCATTCATGGTAGTGGCTGCATCATGTTATGGGTATGCTTGTGATCGGCAAGGACTAAGGAGTTTTTTTAGGATAAAAAGAAACGGAATAGATCTAAGCACAGGCTAAATCCTATAAGAAAACCTGGTTCAGTCTGCTTTCCAACAGATACTGGTATACAAATTCACTTCTGCAGGACAAAAACCTAAAACACAAGGCCAGATACACAAAGGAGTTGCTTACCAAGATGATATTGAATGTTCCTGAGTGGCCTAGTTACAGTTTTGACTTAAATTGGCTTAAAAATGTATGGCAATACTTGAAAACGGCTGTCTAAGCAATGATGAACAACCAACCAACAACCAAGAATAATAATGTGCAAATATTGTACAATCCAGGTATGCAAAGCTCTTAGACTCACATCTGTAAGACTCACATCTGTAAGACTCACATCTGTAATAGCAACAAAAGGTGATACTAACAGGTATTGACTTAGGGGGTTGAAGATATAGTATATTAGTGGTTTATTTTTTAAATTATTATTTTTTTTTTTTTCAAATGTTAGAATTTGTTTCCCACTTTGACATTAGAGAATTTTATGTAAATCGTAGACAAAAAATTACAACAAATCAATTTTAAACCCACCTTGTAAGGGGTGTGAATACTTTCTGAAGCCATTCGGTTCCTCTCCAAGAAAAAGTCCTTTGAGGCCAAGGAGCTGCAGATGGTTTGTTTTAGTACACTCTAAAAAGAAAACGTTCCCAGAGTATCCTTTAGGGGTTATTCAAATTGAAACAGTGGGGGAATCCCTATAAGTTCTTCGAAGAACCCCTGTTAATGGATCCTCGAAGAACCTTCCAAAGAACCTTTTGGGGTACATTTTTTAACTACCCCCCCACCCTATTATTATTATTACTATTAAATAATAATATGCATAACAATAACACAATATTTTAGTTGTCAGTGTTTAAACTCCCAGCAGAGCCTCAAGTATAATGGGAATATCCTCTGGCGTGTCGATGTTAGCGTATCCAGAGCCAGAATGATTTTGGAGTGCATGGTGATCAAACAGGTTTCCTATTATATTCATCAGAGTTGTAGGGAGGGTGAAGTCTGTGGCTCCAAAACAATAGTAATTATACAGATGTTTAACAAAACATGCACACGACAGCATTCATACCTTGATTTTTGCGGTAAATGTAAATGAAAAAAACTTTTGATAATGGTTTTCATACACATACCTTGTCCATGTTGAGGACTATGGGGTATTCATTGAAGAGGTAAGGGAGGATGATGGTACATGTGATCTGCATAATATATCAATACCAATTGACAAACCTTTGTATGCCTTCTCGTCTGTATTCCTGCAGAAACAAAAGTGAGCAGTTCAGTCATCTGCATCCAGTACAGCTAGCCTTCAACATATTCTTATAGCCTACATATTCTTACCTCTTTGTTCATTGATATCCATTGAATTGTGTCCATTTTCAGTTTTAGAAAGATTTGCACAAATATGAAAAGATAGATGGTATCATCATAAAACCATATTAATTAGATCAGGTATTTTCAAACTGGGGTACGCGTAATGCCATCAGGGGTACGCCAAATAAAAATGTGATTAACATTGGGTTTTTTCACATTTTCAAACAGTCCATTTATATTTTCCAATGGGGCTATACATTTGTAAGAGATTTTTTTCCCACGCCTGAGTAGCCTCATTTCAATGCCAAAATAATATGAAACCATCTAGTGTTCAGCGAAATAACAACACAATGTCAAATACAGGTAGCCTAGTCAAATAATTAACATCCAATCACATTAACCTTTACTTTCTCGCGGGAATTCCAATAACGGTCCGTATGTAGCCAAACGTAGTTGCTGCTCATTCTGTTTGCTCAAAAATGGACAAATGGTTAAAAAAAGTTAGGCCCATGTCCATAGAGACACATACCAGCTCTACTTGTAGTACTGCTCCTACCAGCAGTACTCCACCTGCACCTGTCGACAACACAAGTTGTTCTGCTTCCACGAGCACATCCAATGCTAGCATCAGTAATTCTACATTTGTTGTTAGCCCAGCTAGCATGGACACTGACAGTGAATCTGATGCAGCCGAAGAGCTACTGCCCCCTTGCCCGGGATGGCACCGAACAACAGACAGGAACATTGGACCATCGAAGAGGCCCAAATATGATGATAACTACATTGATTTGGGGTTCACTTATATTGGGAGTAGTGCCTTTCCTCAGCCACAGTGTGTTATATGTGTAAAAGTACTATCTCACAACTCGATGAAACCCTCACTCTTGCCAGACATTTAGAGACAAAACATGCCAATTTGAAAAATAAGCCACAGGAGTTTTTTTGAGTGAGAATTAAGACGACTTTTGAGTAGTAAGTGTCACGCTTTTTCTAAAGTTGAACCCAGAAGCAGACTAGGACAAGGAGAGTAGGACGAAGGTGAGTATTTATTTACAAGTTTAAACGTAGCGGTAGAAAGATCCAGGTGGCGGAGCGGGCAGTGGAGGTGAGTTGATGGGAGTGAATAGGCAGATCCAAGGGAGTAACAGAAGCCACCGACGACCAGGCAGGGATGGGGTGAGTGTTCCGGGTGAATGACTGTAGACAGAACAAACGGAGGTAAGTTCAAGGCAAGCAAGACGTACAAAACAAACTCTATCAAACTGGAGGCTGATACGCTGGCACAACATACTGTTCATGGCTAACGATCCGGCAGGGAATGGATGTCAGGTCAGTGCTTATGAAGTGGAGGGGTGATGATCAGGACCAGGTGTGCAGATAGCGGATGGGATACAGGTGCGGGTCATCAGAAATCTTCCAACTAGCTACGTCGCCCGGCAACCAGACAGGGTGCGTTCCAGGACACCGGAAAAAACACTCCAGGACAGAACACAAGCAAAAACAGACTCAGGAAGCGGGATTCGTGACAGTAAGACATGTATAAAAGCAACAGATACCATTAATAAGAAGGGGCTAAAAGCATCTTATATGGTGAGCTACCGAGTGGCTAGGACAGGCAAGCCCCAAACTATTGTGGAGGACTTCATTCTTCCTGCTGCCGTGGATATGGCTGTGACAATGCGTGGGGAAAAGGCCAAAAAAACTATACAGACAATGCTTTCATCAAACAACACTGGTTCACGACGCATCACTGACATGGCAGGAGATGTTTTGAAACAATTAATGCTTTGCATATAAGCCAGTGACTTATATGCGTTACAGCTGGATGAGTCAACATATGTGGCGGGCCTGGCACAGCTCCTGGTATACAGTATGTCCATTGCGTTTAACCTGTTATGGCTGCAAGGGGCAGTATTGAGTAGCCAGTTAAATCGTGCCCATTTCAAACGGCCTCGTACTCAATTCTTGCTCGTACAATATGCATATTATTATTACTATTGGATAGAAAACACTCTCTAGTTTCTAAAACCGTTTGCATTATTTCTCTGAGTGAAACAGAAGTCATTCTGCAGCACACTTCCTGACCAGGAAGTGGAATGTCAGAAATCGATGCTCTGTTCAACTTCCTGCCTATACATGGGCATGATACGTAAGAGTCTACATACACTTCATACACCTTCCCCTGGTTGTCAAGAGGCGGTGAGAGAGAAAAAATTCGTGTTTATCTTGGTCTGAGGTGGAATTAAAGCTCT
Organism: Salvelinus namaycush; assembly: GCF_016432855.1. Lineage (NCBI taxonomy): Eukaryota > Metazoa > Chordata > Actinopteri > Salmoniformes > Salmonidae > Salvelinus > Salvelinus namaycush. Next base: position 12,179,288 of record NC_052311.1, on the reverse strand, counting down.
TTGTTTGACGTGACCGTCCACTTCCTGTTTCTGGAGCGCGCGAAAGAGGACATGGATTTGCCTTCTGTTTTGCTCTCGTTATGGACGACTAACATCTCCGTCTTAGATTTTATTTGATACATGTGACCATATCATCGTAAAGTATGTTTTTTCAATATAGTTTAATCAGATTATTTAAATTTTTTCGGGAGTTTTGCCGTGTTCCGTTCTCTGACTTTGTTGACGTTGGAGAGATCCGTAGCACTTGGCAAGTGCCCATGCTAAATGAAGAGGGAAATTTGCCGTTCCAGATCCAAACAACGACTGTTCTGGACAAAGGACACCTTGTCCAACATTCTGACGGAAGATCACCAAAAGTAAGAAACATTTTATGATGCTATTTCTAATATCTGTCGTGCATGTGAACTGGTCGTGGGCGCCCAAGTGTTTCTGGCTATTGTGGCTATGCTAATATAACGCTACATTTTGTTTTCGCTGTAAAACATTTAATAAATCGGAAATATTGTCTGGAATCACAAGATGCCTGTCTTTCAATTGCTGTACACTATGTATTTTTCAGAAATGTTTTATGATGAGTAATTAGGTATTTGACGTTGGTGTCTGTAAATATTATGGCTGCTTTCGGTGCAATTTCTGATTGTAGCTGAAATGTAAACTATGATTTATACCTGAAATATGCAAATTTTTCTAACAAAACATATGCTATACAATAAATATGTTATCAGACTGTCATCTGATGAAGTTGTTTCTTGGTTAGTGGCTATTTATATCTTTATTTGGTCGAATTTGTGATAGCTACTGATGGAGTAAAAAACTGATGGAGTAAGAAAAGTGGTGTCTTTTGCTAACGTGGTTAGCTAATAGATTTACATATTTTGTCTTCCCTGTAAAACATTTTAAAAATCGGACATGTTGGCTTGATTCACAAGATGTGTACCTTTCATATGCTGTATTGGACTTGTTAATGTGTGAAAGTTAAATCTTTAAAAAAAATATCTTTTGAATTTCGCGCCCTGCACTTGAGCTGGATGTTGTCATAAGTGTACCGGTGTCGGGCTGCACCCCAAACAGGTTAAGGGGGAGTCAATTAAGGAAGACATCCTCTTCTGCAAACCACTGGAAACCAGGACAACAGGATAATGCATTTTTTAAGTACTGGACAGCTTTGTGACATCAATTGGACTTTGGTCGTCAAGATGTGTTGTTATTTGTACTGATGGTGCAAAAGTCATGACACATTGGAGTGGTAATGCGCGTACAACCAGTTGCTCCCTACAGCACTTGGGTACACTGCCGAATCCACTGCAGAATGCTACCAAGGGAATGCCTGAGAGCTTGAAATATGTTTTGGACACTACAGTGGAAATGGTTAACTATGTTAAAGCAAGGCCCCTGAACTCTTGAGAAATTTCTACACGATGCAATGATATGGGAAGCAACCATGTAAAGCTTTTACAACATTCAGAAGTGCGCAGGTTATCAAGCAGAAAAGTATTGACAAGTTTTTTTAAATTGAGAGACAAGCTTTAATTATTTTTTTACTGACCATAATTTTCACGTCTGACCGCTTGCATGATGACGAGTTTCTCACACGACTGGCCTATATGGGTGATGTTTTTTCTCGTCTAAATGATCTGAATCTAGGATTACAGGGACTCTCCGCAACTATATTCAATGTGCGGGACAAAATTGAGGCTATGATTAAGAAGTTAGAGCTCTTCTCTGTCTGCATTAACTTCTTATGGCTGCAGGGGCAGTATTGAGTAGCTTGGATGAAAGGTGCACAGAGGTGCCCATAGTAAACTGCCTGCTCCTCAGTCCCAGTTGCTAATATATGCATATTATTATTCATATTGGATAGAAAACACTCTGGAGTTTCTAAAACTGTTTGAATTATGTCTGTGAGTATAACAGAACTCATATGGCAGGCAAAAACCTGAGAAGTTCCACTTCCTGTTTGAATTTTTTCTGAGGTGGCAGATTTTCAACCAAGCTCTCATTGAAATTACAGCGAGATATTGATGAGTTTTCACTTCCTACGGCTTCCACTAGATGTCAACAGTCAATAGAACTTTGTCTGATGACTCTAATGTGAAGGGGCGCTGAAGGAGACAGGAATGAGTAATCACTGCCACGAGCTGACCATGCTTTCACATGCGCATTCACATGAGGAGGACCTCCGTTCCCCCACTCTTCTGAAGTCAATCTAATTCTCCGGTTGGAACGTTATTCAAGATGTATGTTAACAACATTCTAAAGATTGATTCAGTACATCGTTTGACATGTTTCTACTGACTGTTACGGAACTTTTGGACATTTCGTCACGTTATAGCTTTGTGACTTTGGAATTGTTTACCAAAAGCGCTAACCAAAGTAGCTAATTGGACATAAATAACGGACATTAATGAACAAATCAAGCATTTATTGTGGACCTGGGATTCCTAGGACTGCATTCTGATGAAGTTCATCAAAGGTAAGGAAACATTTATCATGTATTTTCTGGTTTCTGTTGACCCCAAAATGCCGGCTAATTTGACTATTGTTCTGAGCTCCGTCTCAGATTATTGCATGATTTGCTTTTTCCGTAAAGTTTTTTTGAAATCTGACACAGCGGTTGCATTAAGGAGAGGTATATCTATAATTCCATGTGTATAACTTGTATTATCATCTACATTTATGATGAGTATTTCTATTGAAACGATGTGGCTATGCAAAATCACTTGATGTTTTTGGAACTAGTGAATGTAACGCGCCAATGTAAACTCAGATTTTTTTGTTATAAATATGAACTTTATCAAACAAAACATGCATGCATTGTGTAACATGAAGCCCTATGAGTGTCATCTGATGAAGATAATAAAAGGTTAGTGATTCATTTTATCTCTATTTCTGCTTTTTGTGACTGCTATCTTTCGCTGGAAAAATGGCTGTGCTTATTGTGGTTTGGTGGTGACCTAACATAATTGTTTGTAGTGCTTTCGCTGAAAAGCATATTTGAAATCGGACACTTTGGTGGGATTAACAACAAGATTACCTTTAAAATGATATAAGACACATGTATGTTTGAGGAATTTTAATTATGAGATTTCTGTTGTTTGAATTTGGCGCCCTGCACTTTCACTGGCTGTTGTCATATCGATCCCGGTAGCGGGATGCAGCCGTAAGAAGTTTTAACAAGGACAACACACAGGTCTTTCCATCATTGTATGATTTTTTGTGTGCAAATGAACTCAAGCTTACGGACAATGTCAAATGGATATAGCGAAGCACCTGAGTGAGTTTGGTGTGCAAGTACGCAGGTACTTTCCCGAAACGGATGACACAAACAACTGGATTCGTTATCCCTTTCATGCCTTGCCTCCAGTCCACTTACCTATATCTGAACAAGAGAGCCTCGTCAAAATTGCAACAAGCGGTTCTGTGAAAATTGAATTTAATCAGAAGTCACTGCCAGATTTCTGGATTGGACTGCGCTCAGAGTATACAGCCTTGGAAAATCGCACTGTTAAGACACTGATGCTCTTTGTAAGCACGTACCTATGTGAGAGTGGATTCTCTGCCCTCACTAGCATCAAAAACTAAATTCAGGAACAAATATTATTATTTGTGCCCTGGTCCTATAAGAGCTCTGCCACTTTCTACAAGCCGGATTGTGACAAAAACTCACACTCATTCTTATGTTTAATAAATGTATCGTATAGTGTGAGTGTGGCAGGCTTACAATGATGGCAAAAAATAACATTTGAGAGTGCGCTGATCCTTGTGCTTGAGGGGATACGCAGCTGGAGGTTGAATGTTTCAAGGGTATGGGACTATAAAAAGTTTGGGAACCACTGAATTAAATCATAACAAGGGAAAACCTTACCTTAAATTAAGGAGAGCTTTACATTTTTCAGTTAAGTGCCTGCACCTGCTGTACTTCCAAATTAATATCCAAATGTTAAAGTTGGGCAGTTAGGTTTCTGCAAGAACCCCCACCAACTGAGGAGGTTCCTCGATGAACCCCACCTCCTATGGGGTTCTTGGAAGAACCTTTTGGTGGCAATTTTCAGTGCCAAGAACCGTAAGGTTCTTCGAAGAACTTTGAGGATCTTAGAAGAACCCTTGTTGAACCCTTCATTTTGCGAGTGTAGTGTTACTTAAAGGGGTAATCTGTGATTGATACATACAGTTCGACTTTTAAATGAATTATATAGAGACATTGATTATTGAATAATATAACTTATAAACGCCTCATGAGGTTAGTTAAACTGTCATCCATTGCATATATTATTCACATAGATTATACACTTGGTAAAAGTATAAACTCTATTCCACGATACAATACTTGCAGTACCATTAGGCTGCATTTGCACAGGCAGACCAATTCTAATATTTTGCCACTAATTGGTCTTTTGACCAATCAAATCAGATATTTTGCCAAGAATTGGGCTAAAGATCCGAATTGGGCTGCCAGTGTAAACGCAAGCTTAGTGGCAAAGTTGCTATATGTAGTGACTAACTGTAGAATGGCAACCAGCCAGGGTGTATTATGTGTGCTTAATTACTGCTACAACTTCACATTGACAGTTCCACAAACTAGACTGAGGACCTGACTCTTCCTCCTGATTTAGTTATTTAATTAATTTTATACCAAATCAAACTGCCATAAGGGACATTGCCATTCCATGGTGGCAAACATAGTTCAAATCCATATGTCCATTCCTCTATGTTTGAAAAGAGGCAGTAATTACTTCAAGGCTCTCATTTAACACGGAATTGATTTGGCAATGTTACTCCAGGACATCCTTGAACTAGATACTTAAAAATGAATAGAGGAACAGTGCCTTAAGTGAATTTAAAAATGCAGGAGTAATTACACATATACTGCAAACTAATTAAGAAGTAGTGAACTCTCTGCCCCTCATCCCATTCTCTGTGTGATTAGGAATCATATTTCATATCCCACTAGTCGTTATTAATTTCTCTGTTGCAAATGCAACTCTTTTCTAGGGAGACGGAAATGGACCCATGACATCAGAGGAGGAAAAATTTCACTCCGGTTACTATTTCAAAGTCATTATATTAATAGTCAAAAAAAGTCTTGTCTAGTAAGAGATATGGGTATTTTTATAATTCAATGCCTGTAATTTATATCTGCAGTAATACAAATGTTTTTCCACAGGGAGAAAGGAGCATCCTTGGATAAGCAACAAGGAGCAGGAATTAGATCAGGAATATTAAGCTCTTTGTGAATTAGATACAACACTCGGAGAGAAACATCCTCAGCCATTATCTCTCACACTTGCAGCTGAAAATACGAGTCTCCACAGCTGGTGATGACAACGACAAAAGAAAGAAAATCAACTGCAACTTCTCCCAAAAGTGACACACAGCAGCAGCTGTAACCTGCCATGCTTTTTCACAAGATTACTGGTCTGTGAAAAGAAGAATTGAAAAGTGACATCACATTCATCTGGTTGGGAGAGTTTGGGATGGGAGAAGACCAACTTGCCACTCTTCCTCGAGAGTTAAGGCTGCAGGCCGGGGTGCAGGTGTTGGAGGTGGATCTGGAAAAGAGAGTGAGGGGTGCCGGCTGGTGTGCAGGTGTTGGAAAAGGTTCTGGAGAAGAGAGAATCTCAGAAGGAACATCCAACCGTGTGGAACTGTTTAGTATCTGTTGTCCACTGTCATCATCTGCCATGAAATTATGCTAATCAATGCTTCTCAATGAGCCACTCAAGAACAATGATGAACACACCTTCTCACCTAAATCATGTTTATCACTAGCCCATTGATTTCACACAATGTACAGTATTTCTATGATTGAGTGCACATGATTGAGTGCACATGCACACCTGTATTTAGGGATTTCTCCCATTGTTCTCTGCAGATCATCTCAAGCTCTTTCAGGTTGGATGGGGAGCTTCACAGCACAGCTATTTTCAGGTCTCTCCAGAGATGTTTGATCAGGTTTAAGTCCACTCAAGGACATTCAGAGACTTGTCCAGAAGCCACACATCTGTTGTCTTAGCTGTGTGCTTCGTTCCGTTGTCCTGTTCCCCCCAGACTGAGGTCCTGAGCGTTCTGGAGCAGGTTTTCACCAAGGATCTTTGTACATCATCTTTGCCTCGATCCTGACTAGTCTCCCAGTTGCTGTCGCTGAAAAACACCCCCACAAAATTATGCTGCCACCACCATGCTTCACCATAGGGATGGTACCAGGTTTCCTCCAGACGTTACGCTTGGCATTCAGGCCAAAGAGTTTAGTCTTGGTTTCATCAGACTAGAGAATCTTGTTTCTCATGGTCTGAGAGTCTTTAGGTGCCATTTGGCAAACTCCAAGTGGGCTGTCATGTGCATTTTACTTAGAAGTGGCTTCCGTCTGGCCACTCTACCATAAAGGCCTGATTGGTGGAGTGCTGCAGAGATGGATGTCATTCTGGAAGTTGTGGTAGAATTACAACATTTTGTTAATCACAGTAATTTTACATTAGAATGTATTCCTATATTAGCGGTTGTACACAGTCTGTTTTCTGAGAGGCAACAGAATAGGGTTCTTAGAACTCTCACGTGTCTGTGTGAACTGAGAGGAGCCTCTGAGGCTTAATGCTGACTGTTGATTTACGATGGCTTGGTGATAAGACAACATTCCATAGAATGAGTTGGTGTTTGTGTACAATGAGGTAGCAGGGAGGAGATGGCTCGAGTATGGATAATGATGAGAGGAACCATGTCTTAGTGGCCAAACCCTGGTTTCCTTACAATGAGAACAGTCTACAGAGCAGATACTGTCTGCTGTGAATTATTCATTTATTTCAAACAAATCCTAACCTTTTGACCCATTCCACACATCTGTTGTTTGTCATGAACATACAGGGGGATGGAATTTGCTATAAAATGCTGTGGCTTAGTTCTACTCGGAGAGTTCTCAGTCACTACCTCCAGGGTGGTGGCCGACCAACTCCATTACTGCAGTAACTAAATAAAAAAGTACAATTATTTTGAATAAATCTAAAAGTCTCTCCTTTGAGTAGAATAATTGCCACGACAAAGGTTCTCCCGTCTCCACAGAGGAACTCTAGAGCTCTGTCAGACTGGCCATCGGGTTATTGGTCACCTCCCTGACCAAGGCCCTTCTCCCCCGGTTGCTCAGTTTTATATTTTAGTTTGTTTAACACTTTTTTGGTTTCTACATGATTCCATATGTGTTATTTCATAATTTTTATGTCTTCAGTATAATATATATACACTGCTCAAAAAAATAAAGGGAACACTTAAACAACACAATGTAACTCCAAGTCAATCACACTTCTATGAAATCAAACTGTCCACTTAGAAAGCAACACTGATTGACAATAAATTTCACATGCTGTTGTGCAAATGGAATAGACAAAAGGTGGAAATTATAGGCAATTAGTAAGACACCCCCAAAAAAGGAATGGTTCTGCAGGTGGTGACCACACACCACTTCTCAGTTCCTATGCTTCCTGGCTGATGTTTTGGTCACTTTTGAATGCTGGCGGTGCTTTCACTCTAGTGGTAGCATGAGACGGAGTCTACAACCCACACAAGTGGCTCAGGTAGTGCAGTTCATCCAGGATGGCACATCAATGCGAGCTGTGGCAAAAAGGTTTGCTGTGTCTGTCAGCGTAGTGTCCAGAGCATGGAGGCGCTACCAGGAGACAGGCCAGTACATCAGGAGACGTGGAGGAGGCCGTAGGAGGGCAACAACCCAGCAGCAGGACCGCTACCTCCGCCTTTGTGCAAGGAGGTGCACTGCCAGAGCCCTGCAAAATGACCTCCAGCAGGCCACAAATGTGCATGTGTCAGCATATGGTCTCACAAGGGGTCTGAGGATCTCATCTCGGTACCTAATGGCAGTCAGGCTACCTCTGGCGAGCACATGGAGGGCTGTGCGGCCCCACAAAGAAATGCCACCTCACACCATGACTGACCCACCGCCAAACCGGTCATGCTGGAGGATGTTGCAGGCAGCAGAACGTTCTCCACGGCGTCTCCAGACTCTGTCACGTCTGTCACATGTGCTCATGTGCTCAGTGTGAACCTGCTTTCATCTGTGAAGAGCACAGGGCACCAGTGGCGAATTTGCCAATCTTGGTGTTCTCTGGCAAATGCCAAACGTCCTACACGGTGCTGGGCTGTAAGCACAACCCCCACCTGTGGACGTCGGGCCCTCATACCACCCTCATGGAGTCTGTTTCTGACCGTTTGAGCAGACACATGCACATTTGTGGCCTGCTGGAGGTCATTTTGCAGGGCTCTGGCAGTGCACCTCCTTGCACAAAGGCGGAGGTAGCGGTCCTGCTGCTGGGTTGTTGCCCTCCTACGGCCTCCTCCACGTCTCCTGATGTACTGGCCTGTCTCCTGGTAGCGCCTCCATGCTCTGGACACTACGCTGACAGACACAGCAAACCTTTTTGCCACAGCTCGCATTGATGTGCCATCCTGGATGAACTGCACTACCTGAGCCACTTGTGTGGGTTGTAGACTCCGTCTCATGCTACCACTAGAGTGAAAGCACCGCCAGCATTCAAAAGTGACCAAAACATCAGCCAGGAAGCATAGGAACTGAGAAGTGGTGTGTGGTCACCACCTGCAGAACCATTCCTTTTTTGGGGGTGTCTTATTAATTGCCTATAATTTCCACCTTTTGTCTATTCCATTTGCACAACAGCATGTGAAATTTATTGTCAATCAGTGTTGCTTCCTAAGTGGACAGTTTGATTTCACAAAAGTGTGATTGACTTGGAGTTATATTGTGTTGTTTAAGTGTTCCCTTTATTTTTTTGAGCAGTGTATATATATATATATATTATTTAAAAAAAAAAAATTGTAATAGCAGGACATTGAAAAAGCCCATTATCCATCTGAAGAGTATGAATTAGGCTGTTCGAGAAGGTTTGGATCCTAAGCAACCTGCCCACACATAGTCTGAAGTAGAATACCAACATACACTCTCAGATAAAAAGGTTCCATAAGGGTTATTCAGCTGTCCCCATAGGAGAAGCATTTTTGGTTCCACTTAGAACCCTTTTGGGTTATATTTAGAACCCTCTGTGGAAAGAGACCTACATGGAACCCAAAAGGGTTCTACCATGAACCATGAACCAGGATTCTAATTTGAACAAAAAAGGGTTATTCAAACGGTTATCCTATGGGGACAGCCGAAGAACCATTTTAGGTTCTAGATAGCACCTTTTTTGTGGTTCTTAGAGTGTAGCTACTGTAGTAGGTCAAAGCTGTGTGCTGGTGGAATAGGCATTGTGGTGCTAATGTGAATTTATTTAATTTCTGGATTCAGACCAATGCCTATTTTCACTTAAAATATATTTTTTTGTTTTTAATTTCCATGGTTTTTACACCAGAAGGTGATTAAAAATAAGCAAGAATGACAAATGCTAGCAGAAGTAATGTACGTATTAGTATTTATTTAATATTAATATCTGATTTTCCAGAGGGAAGAGTAAAAACAGAAACCCATTCAAGCCAATATGGAGTAAACTGGAGAAGAAAAAAAATCCCTGATCTCTCTTAAGACAATTGAGCAAGCTCCTGGAAAATACACAAATAATCAACGTACCCATTAACTATTTCCACAAAAAGGGATCTTATAGTTTACTGAAGAAAGGCCTAGTACTACATTACTGGTAAACAAAAGTGAGTTATCACTAAATATAAAATGTACAACCAGATGTACATTCATCAGATATAGTCAACTTTTGTAAATATTACAGAAGCTTCTAAAGCCATTATCACAGATGGCCACAATTGCTATTGGTTTATGCAGGCTTTTTTGTTCAAACTCAGTTCTACCATACCTGATTCTACTATCCAAGGTGTCAATGAACAGCGGAGGTGTTGATGAACAGCTGAGGTCTTGACGAACAGCTGAGGTCTTGACGAACAGCTGAGGTCTTGACGAACAGCTGAGGTCTTGACGTACAGCTGAGGTCTTGATGAACAGCTGAGTAGTAGAATCAGGTGTGGTAGCACTGGGCTTAAATAGAAAAGCCTGCATAACACTTTGGATCACCAATAGCAATTTTGAAAACTCCTGATACAAACACTGCAAAAAATGATGAACTGCTGAGAAACACCTGTAAAATACAGTCATTCGACAAGTACAAAACTCTTAAGAAAAATTATAGACATATTTACTCATCTGAAATTGGTAAGTGCTCTAAATCCTTGAATATAAAACTTCAGCAACAAATGTCCTAAGTAATGCAGTACACAGCTGTCCAACTCCAGTAAAAGATCACACATCCTCATTTATAAATGGCAGTATAAATATGAAAACAGATGGGAGTACTCACAGATTTGGAACAGAACATCCATTTTAAGTATTGATAGTTTGAAAAGTACCATGTGTAGTGTGTGCATTTGAATTAGCATAAGTCGTTTGTCAGTTCCACATGGGCCAGCTTGCATTTTTCCGTGACAGGCGCATTCCCACAATCCGCCACTCTGCCATAATGCACTGTGTCCCTGGGCAGTACTGTAGGGATGGCGTGCATCTCATGGATGAGGGCAACGACCTCTTTCTTCCTTGAGAGTCTGAGAACTGGTCTCCCCTCCGATCTCGCAAGAGGCACGCAGTAGTACACACCACCACACTCACTGCCACTTGCCTGCCACTCCACAAACCCAAAGGCTCTTTTAAAAGCCACCTAATAAATGCAAGTAAGCACTGTGTGTAAAAACTACAGTTGAAGTCGGAAGTTCACATACACCTTAACCAAATACATTTCAACTCAGTTTTCACAATTCCTGACATTTAATCCTAGTAAAAATTCCCTGTCTTAGGTCAGTTAGGATCACCACTTTATTTTAAGAATGGGAAATGTCAGAATAATAGCAGAGAATTATTTATTTCAGCTTTTATTTCTTTCATCACATTCCCAGTGGGTCAGAAGTTTACATACATTCAATTAGTATTAGTTAGCATTGCCTTTATATTGTCTAACTTGGGTCAAATGTTTCGGGTATCCTTCCACAAGCTTCCCACAATGAGTTGGGTGAATTTTGGCCCATTCCTCCTGACAGAGCTGCTGTAACTGAGTCAGGTTTGTAGGCCTCCTTGCTTGGGCGCAGTTTTTCAGTTCTGCCCACACATTTTCTATAGGTTTGAGGTGAAGGCTTTGTGAAGGCCACTCCAATACCTTGACTTTGTTGTCCTTAAGCCATTTCGCCACAACTTTGGAAGTATGCTTTGGGTCATTGTCCATTTGGAAAACCCATTTGCGACCAAGCTTAAACTTCATGACTGATGTTTTGAGATGTTGCTTCAATATATCTACAGAATTTTCCTCCCTCATGATGCCATCTATTTTGTGAAGTGCACCAGACCCTCCTGCATCAAAGCACCCCCAAAACCTGATGCTGCCACCCCCGTGTTTCACATTTGGGATGGTGTTCTTTGGCTTGCAAGCTTCCCCCCTTTTCCTCCAAACATAACAATGGTCGTCATGGCCAAACGGTTCTATTTTTGTTTCATCAGACCAGAGAACATTTCTCCAAAAAGTACGATCTTTGTCCCCATGTGCAGTTGCAAACCGTAGTCAGGCTTTTTATGGCGGTTTTGGAGCAGTGGCTTCTTCCTTGCTGAGCAGCCTTTCAGGTTATGTCGATATAGAAATAGTTTTACTGTGGATATAGATACTTTTGTACCTGTTTCCTCCAGCATCTTCACAAGATCCTTTGCTGTTGTTCTGATATTGATTAACACTTTTTGCACCAAAGTAAGTTCATTTCTAGGAGACAGAACGGGTCTCCTTCCTGAGCGGTATGACGGGTGTGTGGTCCCATGGTGTTTATACTTGTATACTAATGTTTGTACAGATGAACGTGGTACCTTCAGGCATTTGGAAATTGCTCCCAAGGATGAACCAGACTTGTGTAGGTCTACAATAATTTTTCTGCGGTCTTGGCTGATTTCTTTTGATGTCAAGCAAAGAGGCACTGAGTTTGAAGGTAGGCCTTGAAATACATCCACAGGTACACCTCCAATTCACTCATATGATGTCAACTAGCCTATCAGAAGCTTCTAAAGCCATGACCTCGTTTTCTGGAATTTTCCAAGCTGTTTAAAGGCACAGTCAACTTAGTGTATGTAAACTTCTGACCCACTGGACTTGTGATACAGTGAATTATAAGTGAAATAATCTGTCTGTAAACAATTGTTGGAAAAATGACTTGTGTCAAGCACAAAGTAGATGTCCTACCAAGACTTGCCAAAACAATAGTTTGTTAACCTGTTTGGCGTGCAAGCCCGACGTCGGTACACTTATGACAACAGCCACTTCAAGTGCAGGGCGACAAATTCAAAAGATATTTTTTTTTAATATTTAACTTTCACACATTAACAAGTCCAATACAGCATATGAAAGGTACACATCTCGTGAATCCAGCCAACATGTCCGATTTTTAAAATGTTTTACAGGGAAGACAAAATATGTAAATCTATTAGCTAACCACGTTAGCAAAAGACTCCACTTTTATTACTCCATCAGTTTTTGACTCCATCAGTAGCTATCACAAATTCGGCCAAATAAAGATATAAATAGCCACTAACCAAGAAACAACCTCATCAGATGACAGTCTGATAACATATTTATTGTATAGCATATGTTTTTTTCGAAAAATGTGCATATTTCAGGTATAAATCATAGTTTACATTGCAGCTACATTCAGAAATTGCACCGAAAGCAGCCATAATATTTACAGACACCAACGTCAAATACCTAATTACTCATCATAAAACATTTCTGAAAAATACATAGTGTACAGCAAATGAAAGACAGGCATCTTGTGATGCCAGACAATATTTCCGATTTATTAAGTGTTTTACAGCGAAAACAAAATGTTGCGTTATATTAGCTTAGCACAATAGCCAGAAACACTTGGGCACCGGCGACTACGACTGATATATGAAATAACATCATAAATTGGGTCTTACTTTTGCTGATCTTTCATCAGAATGTTGAACAAGGTGTCCTTTGTCCAGATGAGTCGTTGTTTGGATTCAGAATGGCAACTTTCTCTCTCCATTTAGCAAGCGCGCTAGCCGGGTTGCACGGGTCTCTCCATGTAAACAAACGGAAGAGAACGGAACACGGCAAAACTCCCGAAAAAATTTCAATAATCTGATGAAACTATATTGAAAAAACATACTTTACGATGATATGGTGACATGTATCAAATAAAATCAAAGCCGGAAATAATAGTCGCCTATAACGTCAGCAAAACAAAAGGCAACCCCACTGTCCAAATCGCGTTCTTCAGAGTACCGGAACTGGGGTACACGTCATTCCAAGAGGATTTATTCCATCCCAGATCGAGATAATCACCTCATTTCTTCTCTCACAGCCTTCTTGACACCCAGAGGAAGGTGTATGACGTGCATGTATACTAATAGGTCTTGTGCCCATGTATAGGCATGAAGAAGAACAGAGCATCGATTTCAGACGTTCCACTTCCTGGTCAGGAAAAGTGCTGCAGAATGAGTTCTGTTTCACTCAGAGAAATAATTCAAACGGTTTTAGAAACTAGAGAGTGTTTTCTATCCAATAGTAATAATAATATGCATATTGTACGAGCAAGAATTGAGTACGAGGCCGTTTGAAATGGACACATTTTATCAGGCTACTCAATACTGCCCCTTGCAGCCATAAGAAGTTAACAAGAAATTTGTGGAGTGGTTGAAAAACGAGTTTTAATGACTCCAACCTAAGTGTATGTAAACTTCTGACTTTAACTCTATACACTAAAGAGAATGGTCAAAATGTATCCTCCGAGACGTGAACGCGAACCCAGGACTTTCAGTTCCGAAGCTGGTGACACTAACTGCTACGTTCACGTCTTAAGGATCTGCCTCTTTTTTTTAAATTTTGCCTAAAATTATATACCCAAAACTAATTGTCTGTAGCTCAGGCCCTGAAGCAAGGATATGCATATTCATGGTACCATTTGAAAGCAAATACTTTGAACTTTGTGGAAATGTGAAAGGAATGTAGAAGAATATAACACAATAGATCTGGTAAAAGATAATACAAAGAAAAAAACAACCGTTCTTTTGTATTTTTGTTGTACCATTGTACCATCTTTTAAATGCAAGACAAAGGCCTTAATGTATTATTTCAGCCAAGGTGCAATTTAGATTTTGGCGACTAGATGGCAGCAGTGTATTTGCAAAGTTTTAGACTGATCCAATTAACAATTGCATTTCTGTTCAAAATGTTGTATCAAGACTCCCCAAATGTGCCTAATTTGTTTATTAAAACGTTTGATGTTCATAATGGTGCACTCTAATCAAACAATAGTTATTCTTTCACTGTTATAGCTACTATAAATTGGACAGTGCAGTTAGATTAACAAGAATTTAAACTTTCTACAAATATCAGATATGTCTATGTCCTGGGAAATTTTCTTGTTACTTACAACATCATAATAATCACATTAGCCTACGTAGGCTCAACCATCCCATGGACGGGACACCGATCCTGAAGAAGTTTGAAAACCTTGTTATAAACATTTCAACTTGGCACTCTATTTAAATTGACATTCTGGTGACAACAGGAAGCTTTGTTTCCAAAATTATTTTGTTCATTTAGGTTTAATTATCTTGCTTGGTTAAAACTACATTGTCTAAAACAGTTGATTTGTTGAAAACAGACTAATTTAAATACATAGTTAACCATGTTAGCAAGCATTTTGTTTTCGATTGACTGCAAGCTGATGGCTACAACATGGCATTTCATATTATATTCTGTATGTACTGTAAATCTGAGACACTCCATTTAGCATAATATGTTACCTTTCGTATGGTATGTGTTAATTTGTGGATGTCCATCATCCATTTCGCATTATACACTACCGTTCAAAAGTTTGGGGTCATTTAGAAATGTCCTTGTTTTTGAAAGAAAAGCAACATTTTTGTCCATTTAAAATAACATCAAATTGATCAGAAATACAGTGGAGACATTTTTTTCAATTTTTTATTTCACCTTTATTTAGATATTTATTTAGATACATATACAGTATGTAGATGTTCCATAAAAAATATGCCGTTTCCAGCTACAATAATCATGTACAACATTAACAATGTCTACACTGTATTTCTGATCAATTTGATGTTATTTTAATGGACAAAAATGCTTTTCTTTCAAAAACAAGAACAATAACACAAAACATATGCCTTATGGACAAGTAAAAAAAAAAAATGATGATAAAAAAATATGACAAAAGTATGTTCAATCAGTTCTTAAACATGTGTAATTGACCAAAACATTTTAAGAATTTCGAAAAAACGGTCCAGAAAGCACTTTTTTAAAGGGGGTGATGTGTTTTTTCCAAATTTTTCAAATTTTCGACTTTTGGCTTTTGACTTCCTATGAAATCATATTGCAAATGGACAAAACATATGCCTTATGGACAAGTAAAAAAAAAAGAAAAAGAAAAAATAATGATAATAAAATTTGACAAAAGTATGTTCATACAGTTCTTATACATGTGTAATTGACAAAATAATCGAAAGAATTTCGAAAAACGGTCCAGAAAGCACTTTTGTAAGGGGGTGCTAAGTTTTTTTTTTAAATGTTCAAAATTTTACTCTTGGGTCTTGACTTGTGTTACATTTGCAATATGAAAAATTACGGTAGAGCGCACTTGCCATCTATTGGATTTTTGCAGTGTTACACTTGGCATTTGCCATATGGCATTTGCAATCAACTTTGAATAAAACGACACCCAATTGAGTGGTATTGTACATCGTGTATATGTTTCGTACGGTGCCAATAACTTCCCATTCATTTTTGTCCATTTCAGGGGGGTGTTCCCTTACTTAGTGGTGTTGCAGACTCTGGGGCTTTTCAGGACAGGTGTATATATTTATAGATATCATGTGACAGATCATATGACAATTAGATTGCACACGGGTGGACTTTAACTTCTTATGGCTGCAGGGGGCGTATTGAGTAGCCAGATAATATGTGCCCATTTCAAACGGCGTCGTACTCAATTCTTGCTCGTACAATATGCATATTATTATTACAATTGGATAGAAAACACTCTCTAGTTTCTAAAAACGTTTGAATTATTTCTCTGAGTCAAACAGAAATCCTTCTGCAGCACTTTTCCTGACCAGGAAGTGAAATGTCAGAAATCTATGCTCTGTTCAACCTCATGCCTATACATGGGTGTGTTACGTAGGAGTCTACAAACACTTCCTACGCCTTCCCCTGGTTGTCAAGATGCGGTGAGAGAAGAAATTTCGTGTCTATCTTGGTCAGAGGTGGAATAAAAGCTCTTTGTTTGACGTGACCGTCCATTTCCTGTTTCTGGAGCGCGCGAAAGAGGACACGGATATGGCTTCTGTTTAGCTGTCGTTATGAAAGACGAACATCTCCGTCTTAGATTTGATTTGATACATGTCACCATATCATCGTAACGTATGTTTTTTCAATATAGTTTAATCAGATTATTGAAACTTTTTCGGGAGTTTTGCCGTGTTCCGTTTTCTAACTTTGTTGACGTTGGAGTAATCCGTGTCACTTGGCAAGTGGCCATGCTAAATGAAGAGGGATATTTGCCGTTCCAGATCAAAACAACGACTATTCTGGACAAAGGACACCTTATCCAACATTCTGACCGAAGATCACCAAAAGTAAGAAACATTTTATGATGCTATTTCTAATATCTGTCGTGCATGTTGACTGGTCGTGGGCGCCCAAGTGTTTCTGGCTATTGTGGCTATGCTAATATAACGCTACATTTTGTTTGCGCTGTAAAACATGTAATAAATCGGAAATATTGTCTAGAATCACAAGATGCCTGTCTTTCAATTGCTGTACACTATGTATTTTTCAGAAATGTTTTATGATGAGTAATTAGGTATTTGACGTTGGTGTCTGTAAATATTATGGCTGCTTTCGGTGCAATTTCTGATTGTAGCTGAAATGTAAACTATGAATTATACCTGAAATATGCACATTTTTTGAAAAAAACATATGCTATACAATAAATATGTTATCAGACTGTCATCTGATGAGGTTGTTTCTTGGTTAGTGGCTATTTTTATCTTTATTTGGCCGAATTTGTGATAGCTACTGATGGAGTCATAAACTGATGGAGTAAGAATATTGGTGTCTTTTGCTAACGTGATTAGCTAATAGATTTACATATTGTGTCTTCCCTGTAAAACATTTAAAAAATCGGACATGTTGGCTTGATTCACAAGATGTGCACCTTTCATCTGGTGTCTTGGACTTGTTAATGTGTGAAAGTTAAATATTTAAAAAAAATATCTTTTGAATTTCGCGCCCTGCACTTGAGCTGGATGTTGTCATAAGTGTACCGGTGTCGGGCTGCAGCCATAACAGGTTAACTAATTATGTGACTTCTGAAGATAATTAGTTGCACCAGATCTTCTTTAGGGGCTACATAGCAAAGGGGGTGAATGCATATGCATGCCCCACTTTTCAGTTTTTTATTTGTTTGAATTTTCTTTAATTTCAATTCACCAATTTTGACTATTTTGTGTATGTCCATTACATGAAATCCAAATACAAATCTATTTAACTTCTTTGGGCTGCAGGGGCAGTATTGAGTAGCTTGGATAAAAGGTGCCCATTTCAAACGGCCTCGTATTCAATTCTTGCTCGTTTCAGAAAGTGAAAAATCTGAAATCGAGGCTCTGTTCCAGGGCCTGCCTATAAATGTGCTTGATATCTATTAGTATACATGCACTTCATACGCCTTCCACTAGATGTCAATAGGCTGTGAGAGGTGAAATGGGGTTTCTAGGTATTTCTATGGTCAAAAGAGAGAGCTTGGAATGACATGACCCCAGAATTCCTTTGTTCAGGAAGCGCATAAAGGTCACCAGTATTGGCTTCTGAAAAGCATTCGTTATAGACGTCTTATATCTCCGGTTTTGATTTTATTTGATAAATGTGATAATATCATCGTAAAGTATGTTTTTTCAATATAGTTTTATTAGATTATTGAAATTTTTTCGGGAGTTCAGGCGTGTTGCGTTCTTTGCGTTTGGTGACGAAGGAGAGCTTAGCGCCACTTGGCTAGTTTTCCTTGCTCATTCGAGAGGGAAAAATGCCATTCTAAAACCAAACAACGATTGTTCTGGATAAAGGACCCCTTGTACAACATTCTGATGGAAGATCATCAAAAGTAGGACCCATTTATGATGTTATTTCATATATCTGTCGAACATGTTTACTTTTAGTTTGCGCCCAGATTTTGGGCGCGCTCTCGCTATAACGTAAGCTGCATGTCGTAATGAAGTTATTTTTAGAATTCTAACACGGCGATTGCATTAAGAACTAGTGTATCTATCATTTCCTATACAACATGTATTTTTTAGTAAAGTTTATGAATAGTTATTTGGTCAGAATAGGTGAGTGTCAGAAACATATACGGAGATTCTGGAAAATAATTGCTACATGGTCACATTGTATAACCACGGATTTCAGCTCTAAATATGCACATTTTCGAACAAACCATATATGTAATGTAATATGATGTTATAGGACTGTCATCTGATGAAGTTTATGAAGGTTAGTGAAAAAATTAATATCTTTTGCTGGTTTATTCGCCATCGCTAACGTTGAATTGAATGAATGGGGTTGTGTGGTAGGCTATAGTAGTAAGCTAATATAATGCTATATTGTGTTTTCGCTGTAAAACACTTAAAGAATCGGAAATATTGGCTGGATTCACAAGATGTTTGTCTTTCATTTGCTGTACACCATGTATTTTTCATAAATGTTTTATGATGAGTATTTAGGTATTTCAATTTGGTCTCTGTAATTTTTCTAGCTGCTTCGGTGCTATTTTCGATTGTAGCTGCAATGTAAAACTATGATTTATACCTCAAATATGCACATTTTTTGAACAAAACATAGATTTATTGAATAACATGTTATAAGACTGTCATCTGATGAAGTTATTTCTTGGTTAGTTTGGTTGGTTCTTGGTTAGTTTGGTTGGTTTTGTGCATGCTACCTGTGCTGTGAAAAATGTCTGTGCTTTTTTGTATTTGGTGGTGAGCTAACATAAATATACGTGGTGTTTTCGCTGTAAAACATTTAAAAAATCGGACATGTTGGCTGGATTCACAAGATGTGTATCTTTCATTTGCTTTATTGGACTTGTTAACCTGTTTGGGGTGCAGCCCGACACCGGTACACTTATGACAACATCCAGCTCAAGTGCAGGGCGCGAAATTCAAAAGATATTTTTTTTAAATATTTAACTTTCACACATTAACAAGTCCAATACAGCATATGAAAGGTACACATCTTGTGAATCAAGCCAACATGTCCGATTTTTAAAATGTTTTACAGGGAAGACACAATATGTAAATCTATTAGCTAACCACGTTAGCAAAAGACACCACTTTTCTTACTCCATCAGTTTTTTACTCCATCAGTAGCTATCACAAATTCGACCAAATAAAGATATAAATAGCCACTAACCAAGAAACAACTTCATCAGATGACAGTCTGATAACATATTTATTGTATAGCATATGTTTTGTTCGAAAAATTTGCATATTTCAGGTATAAATCATAGTTTACATTTCAGCTACAATCAGAAATTGCACCGAAAGCAGCCATAATATTTACAGACAGCAACGTCAAATACCTAATTACTCATCATAAAACATTTCTGAAAAATACATAGTGTACAGCAATTGAAAGACAGGCATCTTGTGATTCCAGACAATATTTCCGATTTATCAAGTGTTTTACAGCGAAAACACAATATAGCGTTATATTAGCGTAGCCACAATAGCCAGAAACACTTGGGCGCCCACGACCAGTTCACATGCACGACAGATATTAGAAATAGCATCATAAAATGTTTCTTACTTTTGGTGGTCTTCCGTCAGAATGTTGGACAAGGTGTCCTTTGTCCAGAACAGTCGTTGTTTGGATCTGGAACGGCAAATTTCCCTCTTGATTTAGCATGGGCACTTGCCAAGTGGCACGGATCTCTCCAACGTCAACAAAGTCAGAGAACGGAACACGGCAAAACTCCCGAAAAAAATTCAATAATCTGATTAAACTATATTGAAAAAACATACTTTACGATGATATGGTCACATGTATCAAATAAAATCTAAACCGGAGATGTTAGTCGTCCATAACGACAGCTAAACAGAAGGCAAATCCATGTCCCCTTTCGCGCGCTCCAGAAACAGGAAATGGACGGTCACGTCATACAAAGAGCTTTAATTCCACCTCAGACCAAGATAAACACAACATTTCTTCTCTCACCGCCTCTTGACAACCAGGGGAAGGTGTATGAAGTGTACGTAGACTCTTACGTATCATGCCCATGTATAGGCAGGAAGTTGAACAGAGCATCGATTTCTGACATTCCACTTCCTGGTCAGGAAATGTGCTGCAGAATGAGTTCTGTTTCACTCAGAGAAATAATTCAAACGGTTATAGAAACTAGAGAGTGTTTTCTATCCAATAGTAATAATAATATGCATATTGTACGAGCAAGAATTGAGTACGAGGCCGTTTGAAATGGGCACGATTTAACTGGCTACTCAATACTGCCCCTTGCAGCCATAAGAAGTTAATGTGTGAAAGTTAAATATTTCAAAAAAATATATTTTGAATCTTGCGCCCTGCACTTGGACGGGCTGTTGTCATAAGTGTACCGACACCGGCCTGCAGCCATAACAGGTTAAAGTGCAGGTTCTAATGCAACAAAATAGGAAACACGCCAAGGGGAATGAATACTTTTGAAAGGCACTGTACTTGACTTTACCCAGATGAACACCCCATTCCATAGAAGCATTTTAGTTGGGCCGGCTCATCAAAATGTTGCTTTATATCCAATGTTCATGCAAAAACCCAAAGACTGAGACAGAAATTCTTTAAGTATATGAGCCGCACTGTCTCAGTCCGGCCCAGCCCTGTAATATGTTTCACCTTTGCACACCTCCTGTCTGTGGAATGATGTAATGAAGAGTGAAGAGTTGGCTGGCCAGTCTAGAGCGTTGGGGTGACCTGGAGATAACCCTGGGTCCTGTGGAGAGGCTCGTTCTCCAGTGGCTGGCACCTCTGACTCCCCTCAGAGGCCTGGATGAGGAGCCTCCAATGGCCCCTTATGCCACCCTTTCCACTCGCCACAGATGAAGTGGCTATATATGAGAATAGACATAATTTCCCCTCAATACTTCCTTGTTGCATGCACACACACAAATGTATGCAGTTGAAATGGGTTATTCACAGTAAAGACAGACAGCATATAGAGCAACCAGGGACGGACTGGGACCAGAAATCGGCCCGGGTATATCGAACACACCGGCCCATTTTGCCTCAAGGCCTATTAGCCAAATAATGAACATTCTGCACAAAACACATTTTTTAGACAGGCCCACTGGCCTAAAGATAGACCATCCCATCTGGAATTTCCAAAACTGCCCTATGGCCAGTCAGTTTCTGGTAGCAACACATTTTCATCCATTTCTATCACCAGGCCTGGCTTTCAATCGTTGTTAATTTAGTCCTCAATACCAACTGTGCTGTTTTTCAGCTGTTTTCCTCATCCTGTATGGGCCATTCAGCACCAGTAATTATGTGCTCTGGCTTCTAGCGAGAAACACTTCTTTCTGCTCATCTGCCGCTCAATTCAGAGCAACATTACCCTTCATTAACCCCTCCAAAGTAGTCAACAGACACAGGGGCAGATGCCAGCGTTTTAGGAGAATGAGGAAACATTTCCCAGAGAAAGAAAAAACACAACACTAAAGCAAAACAGAGTTTGTAGTTTAGACACCTCAAATATGAAGTTCACAGCTTTATCCCCTCTTTCTCTAGCTTAATTGGCAAACTTGTGAATCACTTTGAATTTTAACCATTAGTGTATGAATAAGTACATTTTCAATAAATATCAACCTCTGACTGTGCATTCAATTTTAGACCTCCACAAACAGCATCAAACCCCTTTTAAACGGAAACTTCACCATTAGACAGTATTTTGGGAGTTTTTCCATGATTGATGAGAGGTGTTTCAGGCATAATTATGCACCATAGTGGTATTTTTTTAAATTTTCGCTCTGGGAGAGTTCAACTAATGACGTCATTATTTTGAGTGAGCCTGCTGTCTGATCTAAAAATGAATGGAGCCATGTGTTGAAGAATTTATTGTGGCTTTTGTGTTATCGCCATTTGCACGATCACGCTAGCAGTGAGTAGATATGGTTGTCCTTGTTCAATACAGCCATCCCAGCTAGCACAGTGGATCTGGGCCGATTCCAGCTGAGAGTCAGGGCACTCGGCCCACGACATGTGGCCCAAGTATGGGCCGCCTTCAGCAGTATTACTTTTGGCTGGGATGCGGGGATTGAGCTCAGGCTGATTCCAGTGTGAGTTATCTGGCCCAAATATATTACTTGGGGCTCGGGCCGATTGTGGCTAGTCTCTGGCAGATGATTACACGGGCTGCTTTATATAATCAACCTTTCATTATTTATGTATTTTTTCATATTTTTTCATTGTTTATGTGATCAAAAAATAAAATGTACATTTAAATTAAATTCTTTAAGAGTCCTGTTTAATTAGTATTTTAGTATTTTAATACTTTGTGCAAGGCAATTGATAAGCATTAAAGACTTTGTGGATTGGGCCTCCCGAGTGGCACAGTGGTCTAAGACACTGCATCACAGTGCAAACTGTGTTGCTACAGATGCTGGTTCGATACCCGTGCTGACCGGCAGACCCATGAAGCGACGCACAATTGACCCAGCGTTATCTGGGATAGGGGAGGGTTTGGCCGGCCAGGATGTTCTTGTGCCATCGCTTTGTAGTGACTCCTGTGGTGGGCCAGGCCACCTCTGACACATTGGTGCGGCTGGCTTCCGGGTTAAGAATGCATCGTGTCAAGAATCAGTGCAGCTTGACGGGATTGTGTTTCGGAGAACGCACGGCTCTCGACCTTTCGACTATCCCGAGGCCGTACGGGAGTTGCAGCGATGGGACAAGACAATCGGATTTGACGAAAAAGGGGTAAAAATAAATAAAATTATAGATTATAGTATGTATAAAATGTATAATAGTAATATTTAAAATTACTTAATTGGATAATTTTGTATACATTTATTTAAAATTGCATCGGGCCGCTTCTGGGGGGATTCTGGTAAGATGCCGGAAAAGTCGGCTGAATTCCGGCAGACAGAAACGGTCCGATGTACTTGGGCCGATTCTGGGCAGTCTTTCACGTTGATTCCGGGCCGAGTCCGACACCCGATTCCGGGCCGATTCAATCAGTTCTGGCCCCCCAGAAGAGAGCCATTTCTGGGACGTTTCCTCATTGCCTGCTGGGATTGGACTTGTCTCAACTATGGTCCTATCTGCCAGGACATTGCAAGATATGAATGTTGACTCAGTTTCTTTGTAAAGACTACTTCCTTGTTCCAAACCCTTTAAGTCAGGCTTTTCAAAACGGGGGCTGTACTAATTTCTACAGGTTCACGAAGAGCTATGTTACAGTGTGCTGTCAATCTGAGCAAAATAATTTTAACGGCTACGTCTGATGATTCCTCTTTCCAAGAAGAGCTTTATGACAAAACATGTTTTGATGTTCTATTAAGATACAAACATGACAAACGAGTAAGTTGTTTTGCTGTCGGTAGCTAGCTAGCAATATAGCTAAGCACTCTTTTCTGACTTTGCATTCACTTTTAGACTGCCACAATCAGCATCATACCCCATTTAAACCCCCTGTTTATTACAGTATAATTTCGTGATTAATTCAGCCATAATGGGGCTTTGATAGTTTCACTACAAGTTGAGCGAGCTAGCTTTGTTGCTATACCCAAAATATACTCTCTCCGAATGTTATCGCTTGCTAGCTAGCTAGCAAACATTAGCTAGATAGCATCAATGCACCTCACTTGGACAGGGAGCAAAACTGGTGAAATGTTTTGATGATTTGTATTTGTATTTATTATGGATCCCCAGTAGCTGCTGCCAAAGCAGCCAAAACGGTGTTGTTGCGGTCATTTGAGCAATTCAAGAGAAGATGTGAAAGGCCACAACAACAATCTCCCCTTGCATCAAAGGGACTCGACACCTCACTGCACCCCCCAAACACACCATACAGTTTTGGCAATGTATGACATATGAACAGTAGAATACAAAATACACTGGAACTTTGGTACTACAAAAGTTGGTAATACAAATACTACAGTTCTACAAAGGGAAAACATTGCCAAAACTGTTCCTGCATACTGGTGTGTAGACTCACCTCGGTCTCCAGAGAAAATAAACTGTCTTGAATACAAGCCCTGTCTACTTATGTGCTACATTGACAGACTCATCTACTGTTATATTGAAGCATGTTCACTTGCAAAAAAATGAAAGTTGAAACTATACACCAACTGTCACGGCCGTCGTTGAAGGAAGAACTGGAACAAGGTGCAGCGTCGTGAGCGTACATTTTCCCTTTATTTAAAATGACGCCAACAAAACAATAAAACATACAAAACGACCGTGAAACCATCACCCTCCCGGATCCGGGATCCTCCTCATCAAAAAAGCTGACTAGCATAGCCTAGCCTAACGGGACAGGGATATCATATAATATAATTTTCATGAAATCACAAGTCCAATACAGCAAATGAAAGATAAACATCTTGTGAATCCAGCCATCATTTACGATTTTTAAAATGTTTTACAGCGAAAACACTATGTATTTCTATTAGCTAACCACAATAGCCAAACACACAACCGCATATTTTCACCATGTTTCCACCCCATAGGTAGCTTTCACAAAATCGACAAAATAGAGATAAAATGAATCACTAACCTTGAACAACTTCATCAGATGACAGTCTTATAACATGTTATACAATACATTTATGTTTTGTTCGAAAATGTGCATATTTGAGGTATAAATCATAGTTTTACATTGCAGCCACCATCAAAAAGAGCACCAAAGCAGCCAGAATAATTACAGAGAGCAACGTGAAATACTTAAATACTCATCATAAAACATTTATGAAAAATACATGGTGTACAGCAAATGAAAGATAAACATCTTGTGAATCCAGCCAATATTTCCGATTTTTTAAGTGTTTTACAGCGAAAACACAATATAGAATTATATTAGCTTACCACAATAGCCAAACACACAAAGGCATTTATTCACCGCAAAGGTAGCTTTCGCAAAAACCAGCAATAGATATAAAATTAATCACTAACCTTTGGACAACTTCATCAGATGACAGTCTTATAACATCATGTTATATAATACATTTATGTTTTGTTCGAAAATGTGCATATTTAGAGCTGCAAATCGTGGTTATACATTGTGAATACGTAGCAACAATTCCCCAGAATGTCCGGAGATATTTTGGACACTCACCTAATCTGACCAAAGAACTCATCATAAACTTTACATAAAAATACTTGTTGTATGGCAAATGAAAGATACACTGGTTCTTAATGCAACCGCTGTGTTAGATTTTTAAAAATAACTTTACCACAACATACAGCTTGGGTTATTGTGAGACAGCGCTCACCAACACGGCGGAGAATAGGCATCAACATATTACACAGAAATACGAAATAACATCATAAATGTTGTCTTACTTTTGCTGAGCTTCCATCAGAATGTTGTACAAGGAGTCCTATTTCCAGAATAAATCGTTGTTTGGTTTTAGAATGTCTATTTCTTCTGTCGAATTAGCAACCTTGGCTAGCATTGTGGCGCGAACATTCCCATCCTCTCATGGCGCAAAGAACGGAAAATTCCAAAAATCCCAATAAACGTTGAATAAACTGATAAAACTTGGTTGAAAAATCCTACTTTATGATGTTTTTCTCATATGTATCAAATAAAATCAGAGCCGGAGATATTCGCCGTGTATACCGAACGCTTTTCAGAAGACAATGTCGAGGTCCCCCGCGCGCCTTCGAAGACAAAGAAAATACCGGACCTGTCACTCCAAAACCTTTTATTCGGCCTCAGATCAAGCTAGACACCCCATTCAACCTTCCACTGCCTGTTGACATCTAGTGGAAGGCGTATGAAGTGCATACATATCGATAAATAAAAGCCAGTTGAATAGGCAGGCCCTGAAACAGAGCCTCGTTTTCAGATTATTCACTTCCTGTATGGAAGTTTGCTGCCAAATGAGTTCTGTTGTACTCACAGATATAATTCAAACAGTTTTAGAAACTTCAGAGTGTTTTCTATCCAATAGTAATAATAATATGCATATTGTATGATCTAGAACAGAGTACGAGGCCGTTTAATTTGGGCACGATTTTTTCCAAAGTGAAAACAGCGCCTCCCTATTGACAATAAGTTTTAAGGGCTATAGGGCCACAAACAAAGACAACTACCCACAACGAAAGGAGAGAAAAAGGGCTACCTTAGTATGGTTCCTAATCAGAGACAACGATAGACAGCTGTCCCTGATTGAGAACCCTACCCGGCCAAAACATAGAAACACAAAATCATAGAAAACAAAACATAGAATGCCCACCCCAAATCACACCCTGACCAAACCAAATAGAGACATAAAAAGGCTCTCTAAGGTCAGGGCGTGACAGTACCCCCCCCCCAAAGGTGCGGACTCTGGTCGCAAAACATGAACCTATAGGGGAGGGTCTGGGTTGGCATCTATCCGCGGTGGCGGCTCAGGTGCGGGATGCAGACCCCGCTCCACCACTGGGTCGCCCCACTTTGGTGGCACCTCTGGTGCAGGGACCCTCGTCGCCGACCCCGGACTGGGGACTCTCGTTGCGGGCCCCGGACTGGGGACCCTCGTTGCGGGCCCCGGACTGGGCACCCTCGTTGCAGACCCCGGACTGGGCACCCTCGCTGGGGCCTCCGGACTGGAGACCGTCGCTGGAGGCTCCGGACAGGGGACCGTCGCTGGAGGCTCCGGACTGGAGGCCGTCGTTGGAGGCTCCGGACTGGAGGCCGTCGTTGGAGGCTCCGGACTGGGGACCGTTGCTGGAGGCTCTGGACTGGGGACCGTCGCTGGAGGCTTCGTGCCATGACCCCTCACTGGAGGCTTCGTGCCATGGATCATCACTGGAGGCTTCTTTCCATGGATCATCACTGGAGGCTTCGTGCCATGGATCATCACTGGAGGCTTTTTGCCACGGATCATCACTGGAGACTTCGTGCCATGGATCATCACTGGAGGCTTCTTGCCATGGATCATCACTGGAGGCTTCGTGCCATGGATCATCACTGGAGTGAGGAGATGTATGGGCAGTCTGGTACGTGGAGCTGCCACAGGGCTCACGTGGCTGGGGAGACATACAGGAGGCCTGGTTCTGGCAGCAGGCACAGGACTCATCAGGCTGGGGAGACAGACTGGAGGCCTGGTTCTGGCAGCAGGCACAGGACTCACCAGGCTTTATACTGGGGGCTTGGTTCTTGGCGGAGGCACCTGATACACTGGGCCGTGGAGGCGCACTGGAGGTCTCGAGCGCAGAGCTGGCACAACCCGTACTGGCTGGATGCTCAACCTAGCCCGGCATCTGCGGGTCGTTGGCACAGGACACACTGGGCTGTGAGAGCGCACCGGAGACACTGTGCGTAGAGCCAGCGCAGGATTTACTGGGCCGAGGAGGCGCACTGGAGGTCTGTAGAGCAGGGCTGGCACAACCCGTCCTGGCTGGATGCTCACCCTAGCCCGGCAACTGCGGGGTGCTGGCACAGGACGTACTGGGCTGTGGACGCGCATTGGAGACACCGTGCGCTTCACCGCATAACACGGTGCCTGACCAGTACCACGCTCCACAAAGTGACTATCTTGCTCCAGACTCCAACCCCTCCAAACTCTTTCGTCCCTCTCCACTGCCAACCACTCCTCGCGCAAATGGTCCAAGAATTCCTCCTCGGTCTCGGACTCACCCCTCAGCACCGACGCCCACGTCATCTACTCCGTTTTTTGGGGCTACCTCTCGGGTTTCCGTCCTGTCCTCTACTCCTGACCACGCTGCTTGGTCCGTTTGTGGTGGGTAGTTCTGTCACGGCCGTCGTTGAAGGAAGAACTGGAACAAGGTGCAGCGTGGTTAGCATACATTTTCCCTTTATTTAAAATGACACCAACAAAACAATAAACCATACAAAACGACCGTGAAGCTTAAGGCCTATAGTGCCACAAACAGAGACAACTACCCACAACGAAAGGAGGGAAAAAGGGCTACCTTAGTATGGTTCCTAATCAGAGACAACGATAGACAGCTGTCCCTGATTGAGAACAATACCCAGCCAAAACATAGAAACATAGAATGCCCACCCCAAATCACACCTGACCAAACCAAATAGAGACATAAAAAGGCTCTCTAAGATCAGGGCGTGACACCAACTCCCTGTATCATTTGTTTTAGTTGTAAGATTGTAGCTAGTTACTTCAAAATACATTGAATGAATATCACAATGAATTGATCCAGAAGTTGAAGTCAATACTTTATTGGTTTCTGATGCAGCTGGAATAATTTAGTCACTTGTCAGTACACTTGTAAAAATATTATATTATAAAACATTTGATATAAAAATCCATGTGCAATCTTTACCTCTTCCGATTAAGATGATGCTGTACTTTATTCCAACAGAAAGCCTTCATCCAATGGGTCTACAGGATTTGTACTACTAAAGCTGGTTTCAAGGTCGTCATCATCAGCAGCATGATACGTCTGTAGGCAGTGATGTAAAGTACGTAAGGAAAAATATTTTAAAGTACTACTTAAGTAGTTTTTTGGGGGATCTGTACTTTACTTTACTATTCATATTTTTTCCATTTGTACTATTACTTCACTACATTCATGAATAAAATGATATACTTTTTACTCCATACATGCTTAGCAAGATAGGAAATTAGTCAAATTCACACACTTATCAAGAGAGTATCCCTGGTCATCCCTACTGCCTCTAAACTGGCAGACTGACTAAACACAAATGCTTCATTTGTAAATTATGTCTGAGTGTTGGAGTGTGCCCCTGGGTATTTGTATATAAACTCAGCAAAAATAGAAACGTCCTCTCAATGGCAACTGCGTATCTTTTCAGCAAACTTAACATGTGTAAATACTTGCATGAACATAACAAGATTCAACAACTGAGACATAAACTGAACAAGTTCCACAGACATGTGACTAACAGAAATTGAATAATGTGTCCCTGATCAAAGGGGGGGGGTCAAAATCAAAAGTAACAGTCAGTATCTGGTGTGGCCACCAGCTGCATTAAGTACTGCAGTGCATCTCCTCCTCATGGACTGCACCATATTTGCCAGTTCTTGCTGTGAGATGTTACCCCACTCTTCCACCAAGGCACCTGCAAGTTCCCGGACATTTCCGAGGGGGAATGGCCCTAGCCCTCACCCTCCGCTCCAACAGGTCCCAGGCGTGCTCAATGGGATTGAGATCCGGGCTCTTCGCTGGCCATGGCAGAACACTGACATTCCTGTCTTGCAGGAAATCACACACAGAACGAGCAGTATTGCTGGTGGCATTGTCATGCTGGACGGTCATGTCAGGATGAGCCTACGGGTAGGGTACCACATGAGGGAGGAGGATGTCTTACCTGTAACGCACAGCGTTGAGATTGCCTGCAATGACAACAAGCTCAGTCCGATGATGATGTGACACACCGCCGCAGACCATGACGGACCCTCCACCTCCAAATTGATCCCGCTCCAAAGTACAGGCCTCGGTGTAACGCTCATTCCTTCGACGATAAATGCGAATCCGACCATCAACCCCGGTGAGATAAAACTGTGACTCGTCAGTGAAGAGCACTTTTTGCCAGTCCTGTCTGGTCCAGCGACGGTGGGATTGTGACCTTAGGCGACGTTGTTGCCGGTGATGTCTGGTGAGGACCTGCCTTACAACAGGCCTACAAGCCCTTAGTCCAGCCTCTCTCAGCCTATTGCGGACAGTCTGAGCACTGATGGAGGGATTGTGCGTTCCTGGTGTTCCTCGGGCAGTTGTTGTCGCCATCCTGTACCTGTCCTGCAGGTGTGACTTTTGGATGTACCGATCCTGTGCAGGTGTTGTTACACGTGGTCTGCCAATGCGAGGACGATCAGCTGTCCGTCCTGTCTCCCTGTAGCACTGTCTTTGGCGTCTCACAGTACGGACATTGCAATTTATTGCCCTGTCCACATCTGCAGTCCTCATACCTCCTTGCATCATGCCTAAGGCACATTCACGCAGATGAGCAGGGAAAATACATGTATTGTGTAACATGAAGTCCTATGAGTGTCATCTGATGAAGATTATCAAAGGTTAGTGATTCATGTTATCTCTATTTCTGCTTTTTGTTACTGCTCTCTTTAGCTGGAAAAATGGCTGTCTTTTTCTGTGACTTGGCTCATACCTAACATAATCGTTTGGTGTGCTTTCGTCGTAAAACCTTTTTGAAATCGGACACTTTGGCTGGATTTAAAACAAGTGTAGCTTTAAAATGGTGTAAAATACTTGTATGTTTGAGGAATTTAAATGATGGGATTTCTGTTGTTTTGAATTTGGCGCAATGCAGTTTCACTGGCTGTTGACGAGGTGGGACGCTACTGTCCCACATACCCTAGAGAGGTTAAACAATTCAAAGGCAATGCTACCAAATACTAATTGAGTGCTTGTTAACCTCTGACCCTCTGGGAATGTGATGAAAGAAATAAAAGCTTAAATAAATCATTCTCTCTACTATTATTCTGACATTTCACATTCTTAAAATAAAGTGGTGATCCTAACTGACCTAAGACAGGGAATTTTTACTAGGATTAAATGTCAGAAATGATGAAAAACTGAGTTTAAATATATTTGGCTAATGTGTATGTAAACTTCCGACTTCAACTGTATATCCACCAGTGCCGTGTATTCATGGATGCCAAGGGAAGCCAGTCTTCCCTAAAAAATTGACCAATAAATAAGCAAAAACATACATTATAATGTATTTGTCATCTCTCTGTGTTTCATACATTTCCTTCAAGAGGCTCAATGTATCTCACCGGTTAAAGCATCCAAGCGAACTAAACAGTGCCCCTCGGTCTCAGTTTGTGTAGCGTATCTATCTGACGCTGCCTAGTCAGAATGAGTATGACATTGTTGCCACCCGTAGCATTGAATGCAAGGGAAGCCAGCGAGCATTAAAAAAAGAATTAATAGCCAATCAGCGTTGAGCGAAACTGAGTAAGCTCAGCTGTGAATGGTCCTGAGGCACCAAAACAAAGTGTGAAGGAAAGCCTGTTTGGATTTGGCTTCAGATCAATCACATCACAAGCCAAACTTCATGATTGTTGCTTCTCTTTGTGTTGTTCTCCGGTGGCTAGCTAGTTAGCTAAAATCGTCACCGTCCTAAATTAGCCATGGATGGAGATAGGGATTTGGTTTTACTTAATTCTCGTTACTGGACAATAATTATTACGGTGACATTGATCCAACCATAAATTCATACATTGTGCCCCTGGTCTGAGAGGATGGAAGTTAAATATTTAGGTAGATGTAGCATGCCAATGTTAACTAGCTGGCCTGACGTATCGTTGCCCAAGAAAGGAAGTTTGGCTAATGACTAGTGAGCAAGTATTTTTGCCAGGTAGGCTAGGACAACAAAAATTAAAAGTGTGTACTATATGACAGTCATAGACCTTTTAGGCAAAATGAAAGAGGAGGATGGCATTGGCTTTATCTACAAGCAGGGTGAGTCAACATGTTTTTTCTACTTGCATGCACACACACACACCACGCATACACACACAAATCAGTACCATGACCAGCCACATGATACTTTGCTTATGTTGATTGGACTAAAGACTTTTGGGTATCTTTTAGTTGTCACTGTATTAGACTAAGCATAGGTTATTCGAGGATGTTGAAATGTTGAAGCTGAAATGGTGCTGAAATAGTGGAGGCAGCTACGGTCTTCTTTGCAACTTGCGGTACCTCTCTGTGGTTCTAAATCAATAGTTGTTTAGTAGTCCAAAAATGTCGGAAACATTACCTTGCTTGACCATGCTCTAGGTCATGTAACTGTTTGTTACATGCAATATGTATTGTGGACTTCACAGGACAGATGTTCTCCGGTTTTGTAATGAAACAAAATAATGTGGCTGAATTTCTTCTGCCACTGTGTCTTCTTATAGTCTCAGCCTTAGGCCTATACATCACGGTGTCAAGGCATATGAACTAACAGGTTATAGTGCAAACAATACTATCACATAGGTTGTAATATGGCTTTTTTTCTGGATTGGCTTCCCCAGTGATTTTAAACACTCACCGCTACTGATCAATAGATCATCTTGAATTTTATTCCCAACTCGTCCAGTTGGCCTATCATAGTAGAGGCTTAGCATGGTTAATACTCTTGCTCCGCCTTTGGGGGCACCCAAACTTGTTCAAGCCCCTTGGCGCTTTTCTTTGTCCACATCTGGTTGCTGGGTAGAGTAGCTCCGTCTTGTGTCTGTCGATTCTACACTGAAACAGTTCCTAATATGGTATTGTCCAGTATTCTAACCTCCTGGTTGGCCTAGAGAGATGCACCCCTCCCCTCTCCAGACTGACCACAGCTTTTATGGCCTGTGTTGGTCAGTCCTTACACACCTACACACACCCATCTGTATTGTGTGTGTGTGTAACAAAACAATATTCATCTTCAAACAATATGCTAACAGGCTATAGTGCATAAACATAAATCCTAACAGTCATGTATATCTAGGTAATGTAATGCTAGATAATTTATAGCTAGGTAATGTATACTGTACTTAGGTTATGTATAGCTAGGTAATGTATAATTTGGTCATATATAGCTAGGTCATGTATAGCTAGGTCATGTATACTGTAGCTACGTCATGTGTAGCTAGGTCATGTATAGCTAGGAGGATGGGTAGTACTGCAAATGAAAATGTTCCCATTTTTGTAGCTAGCTAGGCTTTGTGTATCTGTGACCGTTGAAATGCCCCCACTTGCAGAATCGAATTGCTAGCTTTTTGGTGGCACAGTGTGTTTTACAGGGTGGTTACATGTGTTTGCAAGACAGAGGATCCATTATCACATGAATGAGAGTTTGTGAAGGAGGAAGCCATTTCATACTGTTGGAGCGTCAATGTAACACTCATTACACGTTTTAACATAAGTAGTATCTGACACAGCTCTATTGTGTCAGTTCAATACAAAGGTCTTCGCTAATGCACACTAGTGAGTCCAGGTTTGACAAGTGCTATTTTAGCTAAGGCTACATTGACAGCTCACGATACCATTGAAAAGCCACCATTCAAGTGCCTCCCATCCCCTACATTTCCACATGCTCATGCCCTATGTTTTGGGCATGAGGAATGTACCTAAATCATAGGAATGTACTTAAAGATCATCATTTTAATGAACAAACTGCGTGCCGTTGAGTTGTACCTATCGCAGCACAGATCACATCCCTGTCAGGCATTAGACAATACATTTAATTACAAATATATCACATTGGCTGTCAGCCTACAATCACTTTTTCAATTAAATGTATTTTTAGGTTTAAAATACTCAATCAGCAATATCCTGACATGTCAACGTAAAATAAATAAATATATATATATGTTTTTTGGGGGCAGAAAGCCTTCTGGAACATTTGAACTCTCATAGGTAAACAACATGTAAGATCACACACATTACGTAAAGTTAGCTAACGAGCCAGCCAGCTAACGTTACCTAGTTAAACAACAATGAACATAGTGCCACATCATGTTGTTACTACCCTGCATGAATATGCTGGGAGCTAACCAACCAGGTTCAATGTTAGCTAGCTAACATTAGGCTCTAACTAGTGAAGCAAACGGCTCTGGGATACAAATAATAACGTCACAAATGTAATGTTAGCTAGGAGCCAGCCAGCTAATGTTAGCTAGCTAGCTAACAGTACACTTTAGCTTAAGACATGTAGCTAGCTAGCTAGGTAAACAGTGAACCTAGCTAGTTAAACAACGTGTAAGATCACACACGTCACGTAACATTAGCTAGCTAGCCAGCCAGATAAACAACAATGAACATAGTGCCAAATCATGTCGTTACTAAGGGAAGTTGCACAACTAAAATGTGCCTCTGAATCAGAGAGGTGTGTGGGGCTACCTTAATCAACATCCACATCTTCAGCGCCCGGGGAACAGTGGGTTAACTGCCTTACTCAGTGGCAAAATGACAGATTTTTATCTTTTCAGCTCGGGGATTCAATCCAGCAACCTTTTGGTTACTGGCCCAACGCTCTAACCACTAGGCTACCTGCCGCCCCTACCCTGCATGAAACTGTTGGGAGCTAACCTACCAGGTTCAATAGCTAGGCTTTAGGCTTTAACTAGCAAAGCAAACGGTTCTTGGATACGAATAATAACGTCATACATGTAACATTAGCTAGATAACGTTAGCTAGCTAACTAACAGTACACTTTAACTAACTAACTAACTAACAGTACACTTCAGTACACAGCGGAACCCCCCCCACATTCCACTGAAAAGGCAGCGCGTGAAATTCAATTTTTTTTTTGTTGAAATATTTAACATTCAAACATTAACAAGTCCAATACAGCAAATGAAAGATAAACATCTTGTGAATCCAGCCAACATGTCCGATTTTTTAAATGTTTTACAGCGAAAACAGCACGTATATTTATATTAGCTGACCACCAAATACAAAAAAGCACAGACATTTCTTTCACAGCACAGGTAGCTTGCACAAAACCCCCAAATAGAGATAGAATTAGTCACTAACCAAGAAACAACTTCATCAGATGACAGTCTTATAACATGTTATACAATAAATCTATGTTTTGTTCGAAAAATGTGCATATTTCAGGTATAAATCATAGTTTTACATTGCAGCTACAATCACAAATATCACCAAAGCAGCTAGAACAATTACAGAGAGCAACGTGAAATACCTAAATACTCATCATAAAACATTTATGAAAAATACATGGTGTACAGCAAATGAAAGACAAACATCTTGTGAATCCAGCCAATTTTTCAGATTTTTTAAGTGTTTTACAGCGAAAACACAATATAGCATTATATTAGCGTACCACAATAGCCAAACACACAACCGCATTCATTCACCGCAAAGGTAGCGATCGCAAAAAAACAGCAAAAGATATAAAATTATTCACGAACCTTGACTAACTTCATCAGATGACAGTCCTATAACATCATGTTACGCAATACATATATGTTTTGTTCGAAAATGTGCATATTTAGCGGTACAAATCGTGGTTTTACAACGTGAATACGTAGCCAAACTGCACAAAATTATCCGGATATATTTCTGACACTCACCTAATCTAATCAAAGAACTCATCAGAAACTTTACTAAAAATAACTTTAGTATGACATACAGCTTACGTTATAGCGAGACAGCGCCTGCAATGAGGGCGGAAAATAGGACTAAACATTTTCCACAGAAATACGAAATAACATCATAAATGGTTCCTACTTTTGCTGAGCTTCCATCAGAATCTTGTACAAGGAGTCCTTTGTCCAGAATAAATCGTTGTTTGGTTTTAGAATGTCCTCTTCGCCTGTCGAATTAGCAACCAAAGCTAGCCAAGTGGCGCAAAGTTGTCCATCTTCACCAAACGCAGAGAACGGAAAACGCCAAAACTCCCGATAAACGTTCAATAATCTGATAAAACTATATTGAAAAAACATACTTTACGATGATATTATCACATGTATCAAATAAAATAAAAGCCGGAGATATTAGCCGTCTATACCGAAAGCTTTTCAGAAGGCAATCCAGGGTTCCTTCCCGCGCCTTGCTGGACAAAGGAAATTTGGGGTCACGTCATTCCAAGAGCTCTTGTTCGACCTCAGATCAAGCTAGACACCCCATTCCACCTCCCACTGCCTGATGACATCTAGTGGAAGGCGTATGAAGTGCATGTATATCCATAGATTTCAAGCAAATGAATAGGAAGGCCCTGGAACAGAGCCTCGATTTCAGATTTTTCACTTCCTGACAGGAAGTTTGCTGCAAAATGAGTTCTGTTTTACTCACAGATATAATTCAAACGGTTTTAGAAACTTGAGAGTATTTTCCATCCAATAGTAATAATACTATGCATATTGTACGATCTAGAATAGAGTACGAGGCCGTTTAAATTGGGCACGATTTTTTCCCAAAGTGAAAATAGCGCCCCCTACACACTAACAGGTTAACCATCAAGGCTAGTAATTTAACAATTTTATTTGTATTTACAGATGGCATACAAGTTTGTTATTAAGGCTTTACGCTTATGACATTATTATTCGTATCTCAGAGCCGTTTGCTTTGCTAGTTAGAGCCTAATGTTAGCTAGCTAACAACATTAAACCTGGTTGGTTAGCTCCCAGCATATTCACTTTCAAAGCAGAATTACTTTCCCATTGTTCATCAAAAATGCAGTGTATGAAATACAATTTTGTAGCTCTGAGTCTCTACTTTTATCCAATGTAAAAAACACAATTTCAAGTTTTGCTACACAAGACCAAATCCAGGTGGTGAGTCACAATTGGTTCTGATAACCAAGTCAAAACAACACACTAAGGCTGGAGAGCATAGGATCCTTTGCTGGGAAATCAGAAAAACAGTACATTATCGATGATATTAATAATGATAATATATCACATTTTATTGAGGCCTAAATTGTATAGCCATGTAATCCCATGAAGGCTTTATATGGTATGTGCCTATATTATGGCTCGAAGACTACTTATAGCATATTTTGGGCATGTCAGTCGAGCTAAGTTCTTATCTTTCCAGAACCATGAAATAGAATATCTTTGAAACAGGGCTGTTTTGAGGTAGCCACAATGAGCTCTCCTCTAATGTGAAGTCTTATGAAAGGTTAACACTAATAATCTGCCCACTGTTGAAACTGTCTAATGACTCACCTAAGAAATGGATGGAGCGAGAGAGGGAGGAGGAATGAAGCTCTGAGGCTGGGCCGCCGTCTGACTAAAGCAGGATTTCAAATAAATTGATTAAGGGACTATGGCGCTTCTCAGCCTTTATGTAGAGTCCTTTTCATTGTCTTGTCAGTTTCCCCTAATGCTAATGGAGCAAAAATGAGAGAAGCGATAGAGAGAAAGAGAGAGACATAAAATGAGAATCAATATGCAGAGCGCTACCCATGCGAGAATAGAAGCTAGCTTTATCCCCCCAGGGCTCTAAATATATCTGATGGTATATGTCGTTGATGCACTGAGTAGCTTATGAAATACACTACCTGCTTTTCAGCTGTCCTAGATGTTCAGAGATTACTTAGAGGGAGAAAAGGGGGAGGATAATGGAGGGAAGATAGATGCGGTAGAAGAGGTGGAGACTTGATGAAGAAATAGAGCCAACGGATGACACACATCTGCAGAAATCAAGACACTATCTTCTTCTGATCCACAACAAGGCAGCTAGCAAATTCTAGCTACAGGAGACTCAAGAGAACTTGAAATACAGTGTACATTTCAGTGGATAACCGAGACTGTCAAATATTTGATATATATTTGGTGGGAAGGACTACAAATTAAAGACATAGCTAAAACATTCACTTCATACAACATTGCTTTTGTGAGGATATGAAATACCTGCAGTGTGATATTAAAGTGATATTAGAATAAAAGCTGAAAATGAGAATGTGAGGAAGAAAGAGAGAGAACCTTGAGAATCAAAGCTGATTTGAGTATGCCTGGGAGCTGTGCTTTTTTCGAGTCGGGCACATGGTTTTACTTTGATGTCACAGAGCGACAGCTTTTTACAGAAGGGAATCTCATTTCAGGGCCGACTAATTTCTCCATTATAGGTGTACAATTATCCCAGTGTGACTGGGAATGCAGATATGGGAATCAAAAAAGAGGAGAAATAACGAAAGGCTTATTACTGTGAGAGGGAAGGGAGGAAGAAAAAAAACAAGTTGAATGTAAGGAGAGCATTTTAGAAGTTTATAAACTCCTAATTGCTCGCTGTGACAATCAAGGAGGACTGCTAAACACAGATTAGGTTCTCAACTAAGGTTCCTCAAGGACGCTGGTTGTAGTCCTTGTTTTTCGCACTCACTCTTTCCCTAAACAGTACGCCACTCGGTCTTAAGCATTGATGGATTATTATTACATTGACTGTAATTATTCATTTTTATCACTTAGGGATTATAGTTATTGAGGATATAATTGGTACAACATCAGTCTTTGCCATGACTTTTTCTATAAAACCTAGTGAAATTGAGTCAGTTCAATAGTACAGGAATTGGGGTTTAGTTTAGAACCTAAAAGGCCTCTTGAATGTTTTTGTCAGGTTGTGCTCTACTGGTATAGAAGTCAGGTGCAGGAGAGCGGAGGGTTGTGATCAGGCGCACACTTTATTTGGCAGAAGCAACAAGAGACGGACGCAACTG
This sequence comes from Salvelinus namaycush, assembly GCF_016432855.1. Lineage (NCBI taxonomy): Eukaryota > Metazoa > Chordata > Actinopteri > Salmoniformes > Salmonidae > Salvelinus > Salvelinus namaycush. The sequence goes on along the minus strand of NC_052311.1, from coordinate 12,140,891 downwards.
CGTCAAAAACCTCCAGCCAATGGCAAAAGTGAAAGCGTGACAACAGTCACAATAATGCAAATGTTTAACAATTAAACATACTTCGGGTTAAACACGGTACCCGGGGGAAAAACCAGCCTGGCACGTCACACAAAACACATAACAAAACAATTCCACACAAAGACATGGGGGGAACAAATCAAATCATCAAATCAAGTTTATTTTATATAGCCCTTCGTACATCAGCTAATATCTCGAAGTGCTGTACAGAAACCCAGCCTAAAACCCCAAACAGCAAGCAATGCAGGTGTAGAAGCACGGTGGCTAGGAAAAACTCCCTAGAAAGGCCAAAACCTAGGAAGAAACCTAGAGAGGAACCAGGCTATGAGGGGTGGCCAGTCCTCTTCTGGCTGTGCCGGGTGGAGATTATAACAGAACATGGCCAAGATGTTCAAAATGTTCATAAGTGACAAGCATGGTCAAATAATAATCAGGAAAAAATGTCAGTTGGCTTTTCATAGCCGATCATTAAGAGTTGAAAACAGCAGGTCTGGGACAGGTAGGGAATATAGAGGGAATATATATGTAATGTGATTAGGGAATGTAAACCAGGTGTGCGGGGAAACAAGACAAAACAAATGGAACAATGAAAAGTGGAGCGGCGACGGCTAGAAGACTAGTGACGTCGACCGCCGAACGCCGCCCGAACAAGGAGAGGAGCCGACTTCGGTAGAAGACATGACAGTTTTTTTTGTTAGAGTGGTCGTTTATTTTTTGTTAATGAGAAAATAAGACAGTGGTACTAGTCTCAGTAGGTATTTACGGTAGATGGCATATTCTTTAAAATGAAGAGATAATTTCATTATATGAAATTAGTGAACAAATTGCAAACTGTGTCTTTAAGAACATTTGGTCATGAAAACTAAAACTCATTCTGGCCTGTTTTGTATATATATTCTGTTGACAAGATTATTTTAAAGTTAATGCAGATTTGCAAAACTGTTTTGGGGAAAACTTCTGAAGGAGAGTTTGATGCTGCTTTGTGCTGAGTTAAACAGTTTAGAGGAAGCACAGGGTTGCACATTTGAAAGGTAGATGTAAGTCTGGGTCTCTGTTGAGTTAACTACTTTTAAAGGGGAAAGAAAGAGAGAGAAAGAGCTTGATGACACTGCTGACTACTTTACCTCAAGATATTTAAGGGGATTTGGGGAGATGTTTCTGAAAAATACCCAGCAGCCCATGGCATCTTGGAAGCCTACGCTGAAATGGTTTCTGCTGTTTCTTGTGTTATTTCTCTTATGAGAGAACTCTCCCAGGATGCAGTGCGACATTTGTCTCCATTAACATTTGTGGTTACAGGAGGGCTGGCATTTTCTGTAACCCTATTAAGTGAAAACTTTCCCAGCTTTTACTGATCCAATTACACTGCAAGTTTTGGCCTTGCTGGGGAACGAAAAGAAGGTACTGGCCCCTATGTGTGTGTGTAATCCATGTGTAAATGAACATATAAAACACAGAGAACCATATTGCTTTTGGAAATCATTCATAATACTTGTAATTTTGGCTAACAAATAATTGGGCCTTGATTCAATCCAGACCGCGGAAGATCCGCATTATAGTCCGATTGACATTTAACAGTCATTTCCTATTGAACCGACAAATGCAGCATTTACCGTGAATGTGGTCTCCGCGAACGTGGAAACATTGCCCGAAAAGGGGCTATCAGATTAGAGTGTTAGCATTCAAGCTTCAACAATCCAATCAAATTGTCAACATCTATTGGGTGTGGGTTTGGACAGAATGTCTCCAAATTGTGACCCCCTTCCTTTGATGACAGACTGCTCACTTCACCCACCAGCTGACATTTTCACACTCGTGTGGTCAAAGACAGACAAGATAATAAGGACAAAGCAGCAATTGGCAGCGTCATTTTAATCCCCCTATCTCCAACAACAGCGTTTCTATGTCGGATATTTGAAATGATGATATTGCATTGTGCTTTATTCATGCATGCTAAATGAGTTTTGACAAATATTGTGAGATTAATGAAACCTATAGGATTGTAATTATTCTTCAATCTAATTCACATTCAAAAGACAATGCATGTTATATTATGTTTCTATAACGTTAGCTGTATGCAATCTAGTCTATAGCTAGGCTGCGGCATATTTATTCATATTTAATGCCAACCTGCTCATAATTCCATTATAGCCACCCAGCGGTGTGGTTAATACCTGTGTAGGTCACGCACCAGCTTTTCAGACTTTGGCATTTTCTTCAAAGAGCTTCACCTTCCCCTATCTGTCCCTTTCCTACATTCACTGAGGCATACGCCACAGAGGAAACAACATCTCAGAGGCATTTAGGTTCCTAGCCTTTTAGAACAAGTGCATTTCTAGGGGGAATCTTTTGTACTTGGGCCCAGGTGGCTGCGTTTCGTTACAACATTAAGATTAAGAGATTACGATCAGTTTATTGGTAAATTGCACACAAGGTCCAACCGAAATTTGACTTCTGCTTTTAACCCAACCCCTCTAAAAGACGCACATACATACGCATACATGTACAGGTTTTTTGGAGAGGTGCGGGAGGCTGCATCCCTGGGCACCCGGGAAACTGTTGTTTTTGAGGGTTAAGGGCATTGTGCAAGGGCACAATGGCATCTAGGATTTGATACCAGCAACCCTCCGGTTGCCAGCTCATTTCAGCTACGTAGATTTTTCACATCGGACCCGGGATTCAAATTGGCAATCCTCCGGTTTCTGGCTTGTGTCTCTTCCCCTTGAGGCATACTACTGTACAAATACTAAAATAAGACATTTTCCATAACCTGTAGTTAGGTAGGACTGGAGTCTGAACAGATAGTTCAGAGCTTCTGCTCATTTCTGAGACAGTAAATGGAATATACTGAGGTAGGACTTGGACTGAACTGGATCAAGCAATCTCCATATCTACTAAAGCCCCCTTTGAAGTGAGTCTATTGCATCCAGACTAGGTGTATAAGCGCTTCTTGACATTTACTAGAAGGCATAGGAAGGTTTCCTTGTCATATTCAGTTGAACAGAACTTAGGTTTGGTCACGTTTCCATTGTGAATGTCTATTAATGTCTCGCTAAAATGAAAACTCCATGTCAATGTCATGACGATGGCAATTACTGCACAGCGGAGTAAATTTAGCATTGTAAGTGAATGTCAAATTAAATGACTGATGGCCATTTTGTGTGTATGTGTGTGTACGTGTGTCTTGGAGACAGCCAAGTGAAGGACCTCCTGGTGCTTCATATAGGAGATGAGTGGGTGAAGGAAGGATGACCCCTTGCCCGTGCCCGTGCCCGAGTGCTCCTTCACTAATGAGTGCAATCAGAGGCCGCTGTTCAGCCAGTGAACCCAGCTGGATGTGATTAAACCTCTGTGACCTCCTGCCGACCCGGGGACCGGTCCGCACCACGAGAGACTCGACAAGCCCCACCCAAGGGGAGCACAAACCCTGCCAACCCTCACATGCCAACCCACCCTGCCTTGTGCCTATAGCTCATGCACATGCCACAAGCCAACCAAGCGTACCAGCTGATGCCACCTGCCAATCCGACGTACGGTCTTGTTCAGGGGTAGCCAGCCAGGAGAATATTCATTACAGAAACCGTTTACTGTTTAAGAAGCAAAGGGAAGCAGACAGTGTAAAACAGAGTTTCTATTGGACAAATTCAGGTAGGTCCCTCCCCGTTTAAGAAACGTTTTGCAACAGATTTGGCGTAATGAATATTCTACTGGTGTGGAGGGGATGCGGGGGGAGGAGACCTGGGTCTGGTATTTGAGACAATTGTTTGACGTGTTCAATCCAACACAAGTGGTAGGAGATGTAGGTGGGATGATCTTTTCTATAATATCACGATTCTATGATTTTTTTTACTTTAGGCTCCCCAAAAGCGACTTATGAAATAATGTTTAAAACAGCATGAGCCTGCAAGTAATGGACTGCAGCTCCCTGAGTTGTTTCAATTCTGCTGCATATAACCTTAGACAAAAAAACTCAGACAGCAAAATATGAAATATTTCCCTTCAAATAGGAGTAATCATGCATTTAGTGACTATTGATGTTCTTTGCGTCCTAAATAGTGTCATAGCAACCAGGAAGGCACAACATAACAAAATATAAGACTTGGGAAAATATTGTGGGTTTGAGGGAAAAATGTAGGGCAGCCCACCCCTAGTCAGCATAATAATAGTACTATATTATTCTTATGAGAGGAAGACATTCAAGTGAAGGCATAAATGGCCTGTAAGCCTGGACTCTGATGAAGATTTCTAGGAGCTGTAATTGAAAGTGGCAGTCTGGAAACAGGTGCATGAGGAAAGGAGTTTGATCATTTTCTTCCAGCATCAATAATCTCAGACAGCACCACCCTCCCCTCCTTACACCCACCCACACATCCACCCACACACACACACATATATATATATATATATATATATAGTGAGTGTTGCAACCTAGGACAGGAGATTTTTACATGCTATGCGCTTTAGCACTCGGTGGTACCGTTCTGTGAGCTTGTGAGTCCTACCAATTCGCGACTGAGTCGTTGTTGCTTCTAGACCTTTCCACTTCACAATAACATCACTTACAGTTGACCGGGGCAGCTATAGCAGGGCAGAAATTTGACGGACTGACTTGTTGGAAAGGTGGCATCCTATGACGGTGCCACGATGAAAGTCACTGAGCTCTTCAGTAAGGTCATGCTACTGCCAATGTTGCTATGGAGATTGCATGGCTGTGCGCTCGATAATATATATTGTTAATGTCAGCAACGGGTGTGGCTGAAATAGCCGAATACACTAATTTGGAGGGATGTCTGCATACTTTTGTCAATATATCTTGCCCAGGTCGCAGTTGTAAATGAGAACTTGTTCTCAACTAGCCTACCTGGTTAAATAAAGGTGAAATAAAAAATAATAATAATAAAATAAAAAACTGCAAGTGATGTTATTGTGAAGTGGAATGTCTTGAAGCAACAACGACTCAGTCACGAATTGGTAAGCCACACAAGCTCACAGAACGGTATCGCCGAGTACTGAAGCACATAGCATGTAAAAATGTTCTGCCCTCGGTTGCAATACTCACTACCATGTTACAAACTGCCTCTGGAAGCAACGTCAGCACAATAAATGTTCGTATGAGCGTCATGAAATGGGTTTCCATGGCCGAGCAGCCGCACGCAGTGTCAATGCCAAGTGTCGGCTAGAGTGGTGTAAAGCTCGCCGCCATTGGACTTCTCTGTAGTGATGAATCATGCTTCACCATCTGGAAGACTGACGGACGAATCTAGGTTTGGCCGATGTCAGGAGAATGCTACCTACATATTGCCAACTGGAAAGCTTGGTGGAGGAGGAATACTGGTCTGGGGCTGTTTTTCATGGTTCGTGCTAGGCCACTTAGTTCCAGTGAAGGGAAATCTTAACTACAGCATATTATGATCTTAACTACAGCATATTATGACATTCTAGATGATTATGTGTTTCCGACTTTGTGGCAACAGTTTGGGAAGACCCTTTCCTGTTTCAGCATGAAAATGCCCCCGTGCACAGAGCAGGGTCCATACGGAAATGGTTTGTCGAGATTGGTGTGGAAGAACTTGACTGGCTTGCACAGAGCCCTGACCTCAACGCCTTTGAACACATTTGGGATGAATTGGAATGCCAAATGCGGGCCAGGCCTAATCGCCCAACATCAGTGCCCGACCTCACTAATGCTCTTGTGGCAGCAAAGGGGGAACATACTCCATATCAATGCCCATGATTTTGGAATATATATATGTGTGTGTGTGTGTATATATGTTTATAGATATGTGTGTGTGTATATATATATACACTGCTCAAAAAAATAAAGGGAACACTTAAACAACACAATGTAACTCCAAGTCAATCACACTTCTGTGAAATCAAACTGTCCACTTAGGAAGCAACACTGATTGACAATAAATTTCACATGCTGTTGTGCAAATGGAATAGACAAAAGGTGGAAATTATAGGCAATTAGCAAGACACCCCCAATAAAGGAGTGATTCTGCAGGTGGTGACCACAGACCACTTCTCAGTTCCTATGCTTCCTGGCTGATGTTTTGGTCACTTTTGAATGCTGGCGGTGCTCTCACTCTAGTGGTAGCATGAGACGGAGTCTACAACCCACACAAGTGGCTCAGGTAGTGCAGCTCATCCAGGATGGCACATCAATGCGAGCTGTGGCAAGAAGGTTTGCTGTGTCTGTCAGCGTAGTGTCCAGAGCATGGAGGCGCTACCAGGAGACAGGCCAGTACATCAGGAGACGTGGAGGAGGCCGTAGGAGGGCAACAACCCAGCAGCAGGACCGCTACCTCCGCCTTTGAGCAGGAGGAGCACTGCCAGAGCCCTGCAAAATGACCTCCAGCAGGCCACAAATGTGCATGTGTCTGCTCAAACGGTCAGAAACAGACTCCATGAGGGTGGTATGAGGGCCCGACGTCCACAGGTGGGGGTTGTGCTTACAGCCCAACACCGTGCAGGACGTTTGGCATTTGCCAGAGAACACCAAGATTGGCAAATTCGCCACTGGTGCCCTGTGCTCTTCACAGATGAAAGCAGGTTCACACTGAGCACATGAGCACATGTGACAGACGTGACAGAGTCTGGAGACGCCGTGGAGAACGTTCTGCTGCCTGCAACATCCTCCAGCATGACCGGTTTGGCGGTGGGTCAGTCATGGTGTGGGGTGGCATTTCTTTGTGGGATCGCACAGCCCTCCATGTGCTCGCCAGAGGTAGCCTGACTGCCATTAGGTACCGAGATGAGATCCTCAGAGCCCTTGTGAGACCATATGCTGACACATGCACATTTGTGGCCTGCTGGAGGTCATTTTGCAGGGCTCTGGCAGTGCTCCTCCTGCTCAAAGGCGGAGGTAGCGGTCCTGCTGCTGGGTTGTTGCCCTCCTACGGCCTCCTCCACGTCTCCTGATGTACTGGCCTGTCTCCTGGTAGCGCCTCCATGCTCTGGAAACTACGCTGACAGACACAGCAAACCTTCTTGCCACAGCTCGCATTGATGTGCCATCCTGGATGAGCTACACTACCTGAGCCACTTGTGTGGGTTGTAGACTCCGTCTCATGCTACCATTACAGTGAGAGCACCGCCAGCATTCAAAAGTGACCAGAACATCAGCCAGGAAGCATAGGAACTGAGAAGTGTTCTGTGGTCACCACCTGCAGAATCACTCCTTTATTGGGGGTGTCTTGCTAATTGCCTATAATTTCCACCTTTTGTCTATTCCATTTGCACAACAGCATGTGAAATTTATTGTCAATCAGTGTTGCTTCCTAAGTGGACAGTTTGATTTCACAGAAGTGTGATTGACTTGGAGTTACATTGTGTTGTTTAAGTGTTCCCTTTATTTTTTTGAGCAGTGTATATATATGTGTGTGTACATATGTGTATATATATATAGATATACATATATGTATATATATCTATATATATATATATATATATATATATATATATATATATACACATATATATATACATATATGTATATATATATGTGTGTATATATATATTTTTTCTCCTGAACATATTTTGGCTTGCCATAACAAAGGGGTTGAATACTATTTGGCTCAAGACATTTCAGCTTTTCACTTTTAATTAATTTGCAAAATTGTCTAAAAACATAATTCCTCTTTGACATTATGGGGTACTGTCTGTAGGCCAGTGACACAAATAATATATTTAATCCATTTTTATTTCAGGTTGTAACACAACACAATGTGGAAGAAGTGAAGAGGTGTGAAAACATTCTGAAGGCACTGTATACAGTATATATATATATATATATATATATATATATATATATATATATATATATATATATATACAGTACCAGTCAAAAGTTTGGACACACCTACTCATTCCAGGGTTTTCCTTTATTTGTACTATTTTCTACATTGTAGAAAAATAGTGAATACATCAAAACTATGAAATAACATGTATTACATGGAATCATGTAGTATCCAAAAGAGTGTTAAACAAATCAAAATATATTTTATATTTGAGATTCTTCAAAGTAGCCACCCTTTGCCTTGATGACAGCTTTGCACACTCTTGGCATTCTCTCAACCATCTTCATGAGGTAGTCATCTGGAATGCATTTCAATTCACAGTTGTGGTTATTGAAGGGTGATTTGTGGAATTTCTTTCCTTCTTAATGCATTTGAGCCAATCAGTTGTGTTGTGACAAGGTAGGGTTGGTATACAGAAGACATACCTATTTGGTAAAATACCAAGTCCATAATATGGCAAGTATAGCTCAAATAAGCAAAGAGGAATGACAGCATCATTACTTTATCACAAGAAGGTCAGTCAATGCGGAAAATGGCAAGAACTTTGAAAGTTTCTTCAAGTGCAGTCGCTAAAACGATCAAGCGCTATGATGAAACTAGTTCTCATGACGACCGCGACAGGAAAGGGAGACCCAGAGTTACCTCTGCTGCAGAGGATAAGTTCATTCGAGTTATCAGCCTTAGAAACTGCAGCCCAAATAAATGTTTCACAGAGTTCAAGTAGCAGACAGATCTCAACATCAACTGTTTTAAGGAGACTGAATCAGGCCTTCATGGTCAAATTGCTGCAAAGAAACCACTTCTAAAGGACACCAATAAGAAGTGACTTGCTTGGGCCAAGAAACACGAGCACTGGACATTAGACTGGTGGAAATATATTCTTTGGTCTTTGTGACACGCAGAGTAGGGGAACGGGTGATCTCTGCATGTCTGGTTTACACCGTGAAGCATGGAGGAGGAGGTGTGATGGTGTGGGGGTGCTTTGCTGGTGATTTATTTAGAATTCAAGGACCACTTAACCAGCATGGCCACCACAGCATTCTGCAGCGATACGCCATTGTCACGACTTCCACCGAAGTATTTGGACCGGAATTAAAGTGCGCCTGTTTATTACACTCTGCTCTCCTGCATCTGACTTCGCCTCCCGTACACACCTCTGATAGCCATCCCATCTCTTTTGAGCTTAGTGTGTAAGGGCTATTTGACCAAGAAGGAAAGTGATGGAGTGCTGCATCAGATGACCTGGCCTCCAAAATCACATGACATCAACCCAATAGAGATGGTTTGGGATGATTTGGACCGCAGAGTGATGGAAAAGCAGCCAATAAGTGCTCAACATATGTGGGAACTCTGTTGGAAAAGCATTCCAGGTGAAGCTGGTTGAGAGAATGCCAAGAACGTGCTAAGCTGTCATCGAGGCAAAGGGTGGCTACTTTGAAGAATATGAAATATAAAATCTATTTTGATTTGTTTAACACTTTTTTTGGTTACTACATGAATCCATAAGTGTTATTTCATAGTTTGTATGTCGTCACTATTATTCTACAATGTAGAAAATAGTAAAAATAAAGAAAAACCCTTGAATGAGTAGGTGTGTCCAAACTTTTGACTGGTACTACACACACACACACACACACACACACACACACACACACACACACACACACACACACACACACACACACACAGAGAGAGCAAGACCTTGCACAGTGTTGGTAAAGATAGCCGAAAGCTACATTCAAAGGAGGATAACAGAGGTTAGTGTCCTTTCATTTGACCTTTGACAAACTATGTTTCAACATCGGTTAGTGTTGGATGGACTGTTTTGATTACATCATTCTAAATGGCTACCCTAAATAATATTCCTTTGGACAAGCATTAAAGTCATTTGAACTCCTACAGTTTGAACCCTTCATGATGGTAGACCTAGAATAGGCCAGCTGGTGTTTTTATATGGAAGCATGAGCATGATCCCTCCCCGGGCTACATGAGGGATTCTGTACCATACAGTCTTCGGGGAAAATACAGTACCGGGATGTGAACATGAGAAGGCCTACTTTCAATTGTCTTAGAAAATGTGTTTAGCAAGAAATAAGGCAAGACATCAAATAAGTTAACAGAGAGAGATTACAAAGAAATTGAGATTTGTGCCTATGGACACGCGTTAACACACAGGCACACATGGACACTCACACACACACACACCGAATTAAAACCTTGACTAAATACATGAATCACCCAATGGAGGCTATGGGGAGGGGTAATATGCCCAGGCCAAGAAAGGGATGAAAAGTGTGTGTGAGTGAGTGTTTGTGTGTGTGTGTGCGTCGGTGCGTGCGTGTGTGTATGGGTGTGGGAGGGAGGGTGAAAGCTATAAGAGAAATCTCAACATGCTATCCCTACCAGAGTGCCAGAATGTCATTTAACAATATGAGGCTAGTGTTTGGGTGAGAGAAGGGGTAATTGAGATATAAGTATGCGTATTCACATTGATATGTCATGTGTAAAAAACATGGAACCTCTGGCGCTTGAATGCAGTCCAAAAATAATGAGCAGAAGAGCATTAAATTCATATTTGTGATATTAAACATACATACATTATTGTATTGGCAGTGTTCTGTGATCACAGACTCAATGGTTGCCACAAATGCCAGATAAAACACGAGTTCCCTGGAAAAGGCTTCAAGGTGCTTTGGTTGGTGCCTTTGTACTGTCACTAAACACATTCCCTTTCCAAAGACTTTGACCGTGAAAGGCGAGGCCCTGAATTCAATTTTAGGCCCCACTTCTAAATAGAACATTCAAGCAATAATCTTAATGTCAGGTTTTTCACCTGCCATCACCTCAATTCCTTTGACTGTGCGATTTTTTCATCTCTGCTGATTTACAATGACCGTGAGGGGAAAGGCAGTGGCTGTATGAAAAGAAAGAAAATAAAGATCTCCATTATGCAGTCTTCAGATTAAACTACCTCTCAGCTGCTTTTATAAACCCAATATAAGGTCCTACCCGGCAACCAGCACTTCATCAATCAATGGCTGATGATTAGGAGAATGTGTGCTGGTGCGGATGGGCAGGAGGTACTGCACTCACCACCTTACAGAATCACCCAGCCCTGTGTTCTCTCAATACAGTGAGTCACGCATCGCGAGCCCCGCAGACGCCAAGGGAAACATTTTGCAAATACAAAGATGATGGACAATTCTGGAGGAGAGAGAGCGCAAAAGAGAGAGAGCAAAAGAGAGAGAGAGAGAAGAGATATAGGCAGAGGGCAAATCGAGAGCGAGAGAGAGTGAGAGAGGCATATGCTTGTGTAAATGTGACAGTTTGTGTATGTGTATGAGAGAGAGCAAGAGACAGGATGTGGGAGTCAGAGTGTCATGAAGCATCCTAAGAGAAAGGATGTTGGAGTGGGATGTATGTGTGAGTGTATTAGAGTATGTATCTAGCCTCAAATGTTTGGGTGGAGGTCAATGACCAAAGGAAGTATTTGATAAATGCCAAGTGTACATATTGGAACTAATACCCCTGTGCTCTTTTGCATTCTAAAATAAAAAGCTAACCTACTGTACACATCTTTGAATTGATCAGATGGTACAGTTGATTTGAGTTCACATGACACATGAGAACAAATAGCTCAAGTATGTTATTTTAGCGTTATAGGGTGTGTGTGGGAAACAAAATGTAAGAATCTAAAGCACAACAGTCATCTTGTTGCAAGCAGAGCTATCTGTTCTTAGCTAGCCCCCCTCCTGCCACTATGGGGTGATGGGACTTCTGGCGTCAGGCATTTGACAGGTCAATTATTCCAGTATATAATATCTAACCCTATGAGCAAGCGATTGAAACAGCCTACGGGTAAAATACACCATCTCTGTATATTGGATTTTTTTGTTCACAGTGTTTCTCCAGGACCTGTAAAATCAAAGTTCAGTTTGGGATATGTCTTACATATGTTGTGTTTCTTTTCTATGAGATATGGTCATTGAATGGAAGTATTTCAAGCTTTGTTGTTGTGTTTGTCTATTAGTAATGGTATTGGAGGGTGTTCGGCTGGATATAACACAACTCCTACAGAGAAGGCGAAGCTGGGCTGAGATGATAGCCTCAGGCAAGAGTATATGAGTCGAGAGAGGCCAAGGGAAGTATGGCCTAAAAATACCATACAATCTCCTCATGGGTTCGCTCTGACATTTCCCTGTTAGTCAAAAAGCAGTTTGCCATGAATTCATAGCTAAGCCGTAGTAGAGTCCATTATGACGTCCATTTTGAGGTGAATCCAGAGCCACTTACTCCCCAAAGTCATCAGCATCACCTCACATAGATGGCTAGAGATAAAGTTTACATCACCGGGCTAACAGTAGCCAGGGTTCAGCATGGTTTCCTAGATGGGCCACACTGAAGCCATGCACAGAGGTTGCCATGTTGGGGTGCACCCTCACAGTCGGCCCCACCTGGCTAGCTCTCTGAGCGGTGAAGCCCATGTGAGTGGGAGGCAGCTGGATCTGGCTAAGGAGCAGGTGGGAGCGTTGGGCTTGAGTGTGCTCAAAGGAGGCCCTGTGGCCATGTATGGATAAGTCTCGGCTCAGGCCTCACCAGGGTCAATTAGGGTTCACACCACACAAAAAGCCCATGCTTGTCTTTTCTATATTGAGGGAGGAAAGTGAAGATAAATCGCAAGCCTGAGCGTCCTAGATTGAGAGAGTTCTGTCAAAATCTCTTTGTTGATTGTATTTAACCACTTTCCCTGCAACTCTTCCCATAGGTTGTGCCTGTAAATAAGAATGTGTTCTCAGTCAACTTTTAAAAAGATAATTTTCGATTGAGTCATTTGACTTAAACAAATGTTTTAATCCACATTGATCTAACCCATCCTTGCCATGAAGGGTAAATACATTTGATTTCAATCACTTTTTGACGGCATATCCTTTTGATTCAAACAAAACTGTTCCCCATGGACCTGAATGCCAAAACATTTGCTCACGGAAAACATTTGACCTTTTTCAAACACAATTTTCTTGTGGTAGTCAATTACAAAACTACATTTAAGAATAGTACAACATGTCTAAAGATTACTTTTCAACGTTACCTGCTCCCGAGCATTCTCACTACATAGAAAAACCTATTATTGTAGGGCTTCCCAGCCACCATCATGAATGAGTGAGTGCTAGCTAACTAACAACCCGCACATTAAGATAGCCAATACCAACAACAGAAAACAAACGGACTGTACTAAAGAAGTTAAATGTCTAAACTGCATTTAAATGTTTTCCACACACATAGCTACGTGGTCCGCCACATTTCCCATCCCGAATAGCCTTCAGCTACAGGGCTCTTCTCGCAGACTCTATTTCCCTACATGGGAGCATTGCGAAGCATAGGTCTGGAGTTTTGACCTGGTTACATATACATTGAACAACACAGAAGCTTTTTGGTAGATTTTTGTGCTGTGCCCGCCATTGGTTGAGACACGACATGACCTTGAAAACAAGGTGGGTGTCATTTCAATCATATAAATATAATTCATAGAATGATACCATCAGACTACTGCAATTTAGCTGGTACACCATTGACATTTTGTTTGAATTGAAAATGTTACTTCTAATGACTACCACAAAGATGGCCGCCGGTCCACCCATCATCGAATGTCAACTTTTGTTTTATTTTACCAGCTGACTGAGAACACATTCTCATTTTCAGCAACGACCTGGGGAATAGTTACAGGGAGAGGAGGCGGGATGAATGAGCCAATTAGAACTTAAATGGTCATGTCCTTTATATTATCTAGATTTCTATCATTTCAATAGGTTTCCTATAGCGGTTTGACAGTATCGTTTAAAACAACAGATATTCCCATTCAAATCAACATTCTCTGATGTGTGGACATCCAACCATCTTTGTGGTACCATTTGAAAGTAAACATTTCCATTTAATTCACATTTTAGTACATTTATTAGCCAAAACATGACACCCACTCTGTATTCAAGAGCATGTTGTGTCGCAACCGATGGTGGGCACAACACAATACCTCCGATTATGTAAAATAGGGTCTAAGCTACTAACTTATGCGGATCTGAAAAAAGTCTGATTGCACACATTTTTTTGTTAATTGATGTTTAAGAAAGAAAAATACATGAAGCAAATATATAAATACGATCAAATTGTTTGACAACACTGTTTGTACATTTTTTCCAGTGATGAAGACATGGATGTCTCATGGTGTGGCATGGTCAAATGTGAGCACCTTTATCTCTTGAATGTTTTAGTTCAAATCAGAAGGGGTGGTGACAAAAAGTTATTGAATTCAAATGGGTTTACCTGAATGTGTTGTTTAATTAAACAAAAACAGTGTCAGGTTTTATGCATAAACTAACATGAACAGTTTGGTCTTCCTCAGGCATGTCAAGACTGTGTTATCTGTATTACTTTTCATAACAGAAGTTTCTCTGTGAAAGTAGAGAAGTGGGTTTCATAGGGATGAGTACAACGTTCAGGTTTGTTTCCCCAAATCTCCTCCTGGATTAGCAACAACTTGTTCCTGCTCAACCTCTCCATGTTAGACAAGCCATATACCAGGTCAACTCTTTCCTCTACAAAACTTCTATAACGAGGACCCCTACAGTCTTTTCCTTCAGCAACTGTCAACTTTCTGTCCGTCTGTCTAAACAATTACCTTTTCCAGTTTATGACTATTACGATACTCTGCCGACATATTTTTTCAGGACAGTAAAAAAATAAACTTCAGCTAGGTAGTGAATGTAATTTTGAAAAGCTGTATACCTATAGTTGCAGGCACTAAGGCACAGGTGTCAAACTCATTCCACGGAGGGCCGAGTGTCTGCGGGTTTTCGCTCCTCCCTTGTACTTGATTGATGAATTAACATCACTAATTAGTTAGGAACTCCCCACACCTGGTTGTCTAGGGCTTTATTGAAAGGAAAAACCAAAAACCTGCAGACACTAGGCCCTCCGTGGAATGAGTTTGACACCCCTGCACTAAGGTGTATTTTTTTACACTGTAGAGATTTTTTGTGTCAAATTATTGTAAGGAGGCCGTAGAGCATTGTGTGGCACATGGATTGGGACAATTGTTCAGCCAGTACTGCCAAACCTACAATATATCACACAGGATGCTGCTGAGGGGAGCGCAGCTCATAATAATGGCTAGAACGGAGCAAATGGAACAGCATGTATTTCATTCCATTCCACCTATTCCACTCCAGCCATTACCAGGAGCCCGTGCTCCCCAATTAAGGTGCCACCAACATCCTGTGGTGTATCACTACTAAGAGCAGTTGATATCAATCAATTATGAACTTAGGTTAAGGGACATTTAATCTCTGTTTAGCAAAATATGCTGAGCGGTCTGCATTATAAACTGTACATTTTTATTTAACCAGGCAAGTCAGTTAAGAACAAATTCTTATTTTACAATGAGAGCCTACCCCAGTCAAACCCTCCCGACGCTGGGCCAATTGTGCGCCGCCCTATGGGACTTCCACTCACGGACAGTTGTGATACAGCCCGGGATCAAACCAGGGTCTGTAGTGACGCCTCTAGCACTGAGCTGCAGTGCCTTAGACCGCTGCGCCACTCAGGAGCCTCAAACTGAGGGGGATGTAGAGAAAGAACACCAACAAAAAAGTCCTATTTAATGTTCCCTTCTCCGGGATCCCAAACGATTGTATCCCCTCCCCCCACACTTTCCCAAACACATCATGGCGGATGGAAGGCTCTAGGCACCTCCCATAAGACAACATACTGTTTAGTAAAGAGCTGCACTTCGCCAGAAGTCACAAGATCACAGTTTACCAAGTTAATGACTGTATTTATCAGAGGCTGGAGGGAGCCCCCTTGGCAAAGTTACTCATAAGCATCTCACAGCGTGATCTTTATGACATGCTAAGAAGAAAATATGTCATTTTATCATTCTGAGGTCCCCGCTCCCGACAGTAACAAAACACAAAGTGCCATTCCCATTAGTAAGATTTTTTAATATGTATTTTTTAATCTTCCTTGGAGAGGCGCAGCACGAGAGTGTTGAGAGCAAAGTTCCCCCTCGTAGACACACAGGAGGAAAGAAGCTTCCCGTCGGAGCCAGCTGGAAACATTGTTGTCCCTTTCATCTCACGAGACCACACAATCTCTCAATCGGTCCCCCTCGTAATTAGAACCAGAGAGTAGACGAATGATGGAGAAGAAAAAAATATATATTTGTCATGTCAAAACCTCTCACGCTCAAATCGCAGTGACAAAACACAGGTGTGTGTACACACGCATACTTATTCCTCGCATTTATCTGTCACGGTACAACATCACAGGTTAGATGTTTCAGTAAACTGTAATGTCACGGTATCAAAGCTGTAAACTGGTTGAAGCAAGCATGTAATGATTGGATAGGAGTCAAGAGCTGCAGGTCTAAGGGAATGTCTGTGTTCCAGGCTGACTACATTGCAGATGCATGCTAGGACTCACGAAACCACAATAGGTGTTTAACATATAAACTAACCACAGCATATGATATATTAATCTGATGCCTGACTGCACAGTCGATGACGCAGCTTGCAACCATTGGTTGATACAATGCAACGTGTATAATAGTCGGCCTGAAACTCGACCACTGTCTGTGGCAACAGAAGAGACAATGCAACTGTGTGTGCCAATAAACATTGAGTGCCAAAATAAGTGAATGTGTCATGCAATTAAACTTGTTTCTTTCAGTTTCCTGTTAACTCTGAGACCAAGGATTGATTAGCTCCATCAATTGGCATTATTGCAAATTAGCAGCACTCTTTATTGCTATTTGTGGGTATCTTTAGTTAACTGCAAAACAAGCTTTTATGGATTTATAAAAATAAAAAAAATATGAAGACACAGTCCTCTTTTGGGGGTAATCCAATCAGAATGTTTGAAAAACTGAACAAGCTCGACTAGCTTGTTATCCATCTTGAAGAGTTGGATCTCTTGAGAAAAGCAAAAGCAATATACTGCAAAATACTGTAAATATTATATATCTGTGCAGTTTCATATATAACATGAAGCCACTAGAAATGTATTTTGCTGATGCCATGAAAGCCATTTTATGCGGGTTATTTTGCATTTGACATGAATAGGCGAGGCAAATCTCAGAAAAGCTTACGTGGTTAACTACACGTGAGTGAAGATGGAAGGAGCTTCCACGCAACAGGCGATCATTCTTCCATTACAGCCTGAATCTTTCAGCATTTGGCCAGCTAATGTCACAGGCGATCATGTTGCATTAAGCATTTTGATATTTGTCATTAACATTCGGAGAGGAGAGATTCGCTAATGTGATCACGCTAATGCAAAGCCTTTTAAAAAAGACGGGAAGAAAGTGAGCGAGGGAGGCTTTTGCTTCGTTGGTTGAGAAATGGATGCTGGGTGTGTGTATGTGTGTGTGTTCACAGAAAGCCGGGTGGATGCATTTCACATTTTATCAGCTTGGCCTCCGTGTTCTCATTTAACAGCTGAGCACCCCCATGGCAGAGAGAGAGAAGGATTCGCCTCCAGGTCACGGAATCAGTCAGCGATGAATGGAGAGGAGAGCCTACACCATCCCTCAGACCTGCTGGCACCTGATGAGGATGACAGCACACACATGCACGCACGCTAACACACACACACACACAGCACACACACACACACAGCACACACACACACACACACACACACACACACACACACACACACACACACACACACACACACACACACACACACACACACACACACACACACACACACACACACACACACACACACACACACACACACACACACAGGAGTACAGCCATGTCTCAGGACAGAAAGGCTCTGTCCAACCCCAGTTTACATGTGATGGAGGTAGATATAGTGATCCATCCATCCATGCATGCAGAACAACACACACCCACACACATGGACACACTTCAAAACTCCTGCATATAGAGCTACAGAGCATTAAGTAAATGCTGCCCTGGCTTCACCACAGATATGTAAGCATACATATTCATACAATAGTTACGTACACACCACAGTACAAATATGTCAGCATGCACACACACAGACACACACACACACAGAAATACGCTTCTTAAAGTCTGTCAAAACCCACAACACACTCTGCATACATCCATATTCAAGCTAATAGTAAAGCACACACACACACACTGACCCACACTCTTCTTTGTTCCTGACCAGCGTGTGCTATTTCTGACCTGAACCTTTGTGTAAAGAATGGCACTGCAATGGGTAGCTGTCGTTTTACGGGCTCCTGACCAATTCTACAATTTTGTATGTTATTGTTTGTGCCGATCTTAATCTATTTTGTGCATTATATTTCCGCCATAATTTCCTATGAATGAAAAGAGCTTCTGGACATCAGAACAGTGATCACTAACCTTTTGATGAAACATTCCTACTTCAACGAGTCGACAGTGCAGGACATACTGCTCACCCCAGACCGGGCCCTAATCCACGAGACTTGGAAAAGGAAGAGACGGCGTAAGAGAGGCCGACGTGGGAGCACCCTGACGTAACTATGTCAGCGGGTAAATAAACTGCCTCTTCCCTCCATTCTATTGACAAACTTACAATCACTGGAGAACAAACTGGACGAGCTCTGTTCAAGACTATCCTATCAACGGGACCTGAAGAACTGTAATATCCTATGTTTCTCTGAGTCTTGGCTGAAAAAGGACATGGGTAATATACATCTAGCTGGTTTTTCTATACATTGGCAGGACTGAAAGGCAGCCTAGGTAGGGTAAGCTCAAGGGGGAGGTGTGTGTCACTTTGTTAACAACAGCTGGTGTGCAATCTCTAATATTAAGGAAGTCTCGAGGTTCTGCTCACCTGAGCTAGAATACCACATGATAAGCTGGAGACCATACTATTCACCAAGACGGCACTCAACGAGCTGTATAGGGCCATAAGCAAACAAGAAATGCTGATCCAGAGGCAGCGATCCAAGTGGACGGTGATTTTAATGCAGGGAAACTGAAACCCATCGTACCTCATTTCTACCAGCATGTCACCTGTGCAACTAGAGGCGACAAAACTCTAGATCACCTTTACTCCACACAGAAACACATATAAAACTCTAGATCACCTTTACTCCACACACAGAAACAGATATAAAACTCTGGATCACCTCTACTCCACACACAGAAACACATATAAAACTCTGGATCACCTCTACTCCACACAGAAACACATATAAAACTCTAGATCACCTCTACTCCACACAGAAACACATATAAAACTCTGGATCACCTCTACTCCACACAGAAACACATATAAAACTCTAGATCACCTTTACTCCACACACAGAAACACATATAAAACTCTGGATCACCTTTACTCCACACAGAAACACATACAAAACTCTAGATCACCTTTACTCCACACACAGAAACACATATAAAACTCTAGATCACCTCTACTCCACACAGAAACACATATAAAACTCTAGATCACCTCTACTCCACACAGAAACACATATAAAACTCTGGATCACCTCTACTCCACACAGAAACACATATAAAACTCTAGATCACCTCTACTCCACACAGAAACACATACAAAACTCTGGATCACCTTTACTCCACACACAGAAACACATATAAAACTCTGGATCACCTCTACTCCACACAGAAACACATATAAAACTCTAGATCACCTCTACTCCACACACAGAAACACATATAAAACTCTGGATCACCTCTACTCCACATAGAAACACATATAAAACTCTGGATCACCTCTACTCCACACAGAAACACATAAAACTCTAGATCACCTCTACTCCACACACAGAAACACATATAAAACTCTGGATCACCTCTACTCCACATAGAAACACATATAAAACTCTGGATCACCTCTACTCCACACACAGAAACACATATAAAACTCTAGATCACCTTTACTCCACACACAGAAACACATATAAAACTCTAGATCACCTTTACTCCACACACAGAAACACATACAAAGCTCTCCCTCACCCTCCATTTGGCAAATCTGACCATTACTCTATCCATTGGTTCCAGTTTACAAGCAAAAACTCATTTATGCGCTCAATACGGAAGTGGTCCTACAGTGACTTGCAAAAGTATTCATCCCCCTTGGTGTTTTTCCTATTTTGTTGGATTACAACCTGTAATTTAAATAGATTTTTAATTGGATTTCATGTAATGGACATTCACAAAATAGTCCAAATTGGTGATGAGAAATGAAAAAAATACTTGTTTCCAAGAATTCTAACAGATAAAAAACGGAAAAGTGGTGGGTGCATATGTATTCACCCCCTTTGCTATGAAGCCCCTAAATAAGATCTGGTGCAACCAATTACCTTCAGAAGTCACATAATTAGTTAAATAAAGACCAACTGTGTGCAATATAAGTGTCACATGATCTGTCACATGATCTCAGTATATATACACCTGTTCTGAAAGGCACCAGAGTCTGCAACACCACCAAGCAAGGGGCACCACCAAGGAAGTGGCACCATGAAGACCAAGGAGCTCTCCAAACAGGTCAAGGACAAAGTTGCGAAGACGTACAGATCAGGGTTGGGTAATGAAAAAATATCAGAAACTTTGAACATCCCACAGAGCAGCATTAAATCCATTAATAAAAAATGGAAAGAATATGGCACCACAACAAACCTGCCAAGAGAGGGCCAAAACCAAAACTCACAGACCAGGCAAGGAGGGCATTAATCAGAGAGGCCACAAAGAGACAAAAGATAACCCTGAAGGAGCTGCAAAGCTCCACAGCGAGATTGGAGTATCTGTCCATAGGACCACTTTAAGCCGTACAATACACAGAGCTGGGCTTTACGGATGAGTGGCCAGAAAATATCCATTGCTTAAATCTTTTGGCCATCAAGGAAAACGCTATGTCTGGCGCAACCCAACACCTCTCATCACCCCGATAACACCATCCCCACAGCGATGCATGGTGGTGGCAGCATCATGCTGTGGGGATGTTTTTCATCGGCAGAGACTGGGAAACTGGTCAGAATTGAAGGAATGATGGATGGTGCCAAATACAGGGAAATTCTTGAGGGAAACCTGTTTCAGTCTTCCAGAGATTTGAGACTGGCACTGAGGTTCACCTTCCATCAGGACAATAACCCTAAATATACTGCTAAAGCAACACTCGAGTGGATTAAGGGGAAGCATTTAAATGTCTTGGAATGGCCTAGTCAAAGCCCAGACCTCAATCCAATTGAGAATCTGTGGTATGACCTAAGATTGCTGTACACCAGTGGAAGCCATTCAACTTGAAGGATCTGGAGCAGTTTTGCCTTGAAGAATGGGCAAAAATCCCAGTGACTACATATGCCAAGCTTATAGAGACGTACCCCAAGAGACTTGCAGCTGTAATTGCTGCAAAAGGTGGCTTTATAAAGTATTGACTTTGGAGGGGTGAATAGTTATGCATGCTCAAGTTCTGTTTTTTTGTCTTATTTCTTGTTTGCTTCACAATAAAAAAAATATTTTGTATCTTCAAAGTAGTAGGCATTTTGTGTAAATTAAATGATACAAACCCCCGAAAAAAACACTTTAATTCCAGGTTGTAAAGCAACAAAATAGGACAAATAGCCTCGGGGGGTGAATACGTTTGCAAGCCACTGTATGAAGCGGATGCTAAGCTACAGGACTGTTTCACTGGCACAGAAGATTCAACTGATTGAGGAGTTTACCACATCAGTCACCAGTTTCATCATTGAGAGTATCTTGACTGGCTGCATCACCACTTGGTATGGCAACTACTTGGCATCTGTCCGCAAAGCGGTACGGAGGGTAGTGCCTACGGCACAGTATATCACTGGGGCCGAGCTCCCTGACATCCAGGAACTCTATACCAAATGTCAGAGGAAGGCCTTAAACATTGTCAAAGACTACTTTTATTATTACATGTTATTACTTTTCTATTATTTTTCTATCACTCTCTAAATTGTTGGGAAGGGCCCGTAAGCATTTCACTGTTAGTCCACACCTGTTGTTCATGAAGCATGCAACAAATAAAATGTGATTTGATTTTACAGATACACACACACACACACACACACACACACACATTTGTGACACACCGGCGTGGCCCATTCCCACACAGTGGCCCAGTGGATCCCAGCTTAAGTATGCACCCTGTGCATTCCAGCTCTCACTCCAGCGCGACGCTTTGGGGAGAGATTGCAGATCACACCGGGGCTCCCTGGCTCCAGCCAGCGCCACATTAGAGATCATTAAACACCAGCTTTACTCCAAAGAGCTCCAATATGTCATCTCTCTGCCTGACACCACGCAGCTGGCGGGGGGGCCCTAAGTGTCATTTTATGGCATCGCTCTTTATTCCACTGACTTCACGGCAATGAGAGAGAGAGAGAGAGAGAGAGAGGAGAGAGAGGAGAGAGAGGAGAGAGAGGAGAGAGAGAGAGAGAGAGAGAGAGAGAGAGAGAGAGAGAGAGAGAGAGACCCAGAGAGAGAGACCCAGAGAGAGAGACCCAGAGAGAGAGAGAGAGAGAGACCCAGAGAGAGAGAGAGAGAGAGAGAGAGAGAGACCCAGAGAGAGACCCAGCTGGTCCTGGGGAGTTCACAAACCTATTTTACTAACACACTGAAGCCTCAGGACCAGAACATCCAATCAATCAGAATAAACCAAATTACAACAGTCAAAATACACACAGTCAAAACAAAACTATATTGCTTATTGGGAAACACGAGCACAAAGCAAAATGCGTTGCTATCTGGTTACTATTTGACCATGGTTACTGATCAAAACCTTAGAAAAACCTTGACAAAGTACAGGTTCAGTGAGCACAGCCTTGCCATTGAGAAGGGTTGACACAGTAAAACATGGCTCCCTGTAGAGGAAATGATGTGCAACCACTACACCACAGCAGAAACTGAGACGGAGCTGCATTTCATGACAAAATTTACAAAATATAAAGGAATTAGAGAGTGTAATTTCCCCAAATGTGAAACCCTTACTCAAAGTTTCAAAGACCTCTCTGATGAGAATAGGTTACCTGTCCCGTTGGACACATAGCTGTGGGTTGGTAGCACACTACATTGCTGCCTGCCATAAGATGAGGGACAGTGTCTGACAGACCACCCAACCTGCACATGTCCTCTATGCTTATTGTTATTGTTCACACGTATGGTTATTTTGACCCTTGCTTATTGTTGTTGCTGTTGTCCCGTTGACAATATTTATTATTATTATTATTTAAATTATGTTAATATTGTAAATCTCCAAGGTAAGCTTTGGCAATATGTATGTTACATCATGCCAATGTAATCGAATTAGAGAGAGAGAGAGAGAGAGAGAGAGAGAGAGAGTCAACTGGGAGAGTCAATCAGACAGTCAACTGGGCACAGACGTCAGTTCAAAGTCTACTTTTGATTTATATTTGGTTGAGTTTTCAACTAACATGAAAAATATATATACGTATATTAACTTTTCCAATCAGTTTTCCACGTTGATTCAATGTCATCACACTGATATTATTGGTTGAAATGATGTGGAAACAACATTGATTCAACCAGTTTTTGTGCAGATGTGCAGTTTGGTAGCGGAAGAGATGATTGAACATGCCTTTGATTCCAATATGATCTGTTTGTATGTATAGATGTACATACTAAATGTGTCGGGTGGTGAGATAAAATTAGAACTAAAATTAGAACTCATTATAGTTCAGTATCTGACCGAAGCTGACGCCAAGTCTTTGTATGAACAAAGTTTTATTTGAACATGTTGTACAGATTCACCAATCTCTTGTGGATAGGTTCTGCACGTAAATCAAAGAATCTGTTGAGATTGGATGGAATGTGCAGGATAATGAGCAGAAGTTCTGGTGTTTGGGTTTTTGTCACTGATTTAAGGGTGCTTAAACAATTTTAACAGCAAGGATGATAAACACAGGTGAAAGTAGTGGAGAGAGGCAGAGAGTTTCCTTTTGCAAGGGTGTTGACTTCTAACATATATGGACCCAAAACTAAATCATGTAGCTGACCAACCTCATAAGGATCCCACCATTTTTTTCAATTTTTTTCCTAAAAATGACATACCCAAGTCTAACTGCCTGTAACTCAGGCCTTGAAGCAAGGATATGCATAGTCTTGGTACCATTTGAAAGCAAACATGTTGTAGTTTGTGGAAATGCGAAAGGAATGTAGGAGAATACAACACAATAGATATGGTAAAAGATAATACAATAATCATTTTTTGTACCATCATCTTTGAAATGCAAAAGAAAGGCCATTATGAAATATTACATCCCAGGTGCGATTTACATTTTGGCCACTAGATGGCAGTAGTGTATGTGCCGCGTCTTAGACTGATCCAATGAACGATTGCATTTCTGTTCAAAATGTTGTATCAAGACTGCCCAAATGTGCCTAATTTGTTTAATAACTTTTCAAGTTCAGAATTGTGCACTCTCATCAAACAATAGCATGGTATTCTTTCACTGTAATAGCTACTGCAAGTTGCACAGTGCAGTTAGAATAACAAGAATTTAAGGTTTCTGAAAATATCAGATATGTCTATGTCCTGGGAAATTCTTGTTACTTACATCCTCATGCTAATCGCATTAACCTATGTTAGCTCAACCTACCCGTGGAAGGGACACCGATCCCGAAGTTTTAACCGAGGTTTCGGTATTACTGACATTGATGTGGGAAAACAGCATGCTTTGAGGTACTGTAGGACACATCTTGATTGTTATTGTGTATCGTTCCACTATTATTAGTTATACTTCGTACCCTGCAGTTCTGTTGAAACTCTGCACAGGTCGAGTAATTATATTAACACTTATTGACGTGACAGTGTGGGAGGACCCCAACCATGATTCATACCACACATTGTCAAGTATTTATTTCAGTAAAGTTAACATTGTTCAGGTATTCCTGGAACCATAGTTAAATTCCTAGCTTCTGTTCATACATAATATTATTGGCTGTCAAAGTTAATTGACATAGCCTTTGTTCTGTAATTGTTTGGGCAGGTTAATAGAAACAGCTGTTAGTGGACATCAGAAATGTACTGTACTTGGGTCACATTCCTCTACCTTTTGATCATTGTCATGTAGGCCTTCACCACTGAATTGACTTTGTTTCAACACCCATCATCACCCTTTGAATTGTGACTCACTGTCTTTGCTCAATGCCTGACCTTCATTACATAACTCTATTTGATTCCTTCTTCTGACAACAACCTGTGCGGGAGAAATGATGTGACTAGTCTACTTATATGAAAAATGTAAAATATTGTATAACATACCCTTCTGCCTGTTGTTTCAGTGGCCTCCATTTTTCTTTTGAATCTAAAATCTTTTCATAAAGAATAAGGTATAAAAAAAAACTCAGTGTGTAGTGTGTGTGCTTCTGCCTCCAAGTTTGAGCATGTGTCCATGGAAGTGCATTTCTGTGCCTATGTGTGTCGCCTGTGTGTGTGTGTGTGTGTGTGTGTGTGTGTGTGTGTGTGTGTGTGTGTGTGTGTGTGTGTGTGTGTGTGTGTGTGTGTGTGTGTGTGTGTGTGTGTGTGTGTGTGTGTGTGTGTGTGTGTGTGTGTGTGTGTGTGTGTGTGTGTTAGCAGTGCCAGGGTAGTGAGATGGAGCCTGGCAGTGGGCCTGCACCGATGCGACTGAAGCCTTTGCGCCATGCAAGATGTGATCGCCCGGGGCACTTCAGGAGTGGTGTAAACTTCATCTGTAGAGAGGGACTAAAGGGATGTGCAGGCAGGAGGCCACACTGTGAAGGACAGATGAATTGGCTTTTAATGATGACTCCTGAGACAAACTAAAATGGTCTATCCAGGCAGAGACTGATGTATATTTCATTGTGTTTCCATTCAGTAGCTCCAGCTTGGGAAAACCAGTGCATCAGCAGGATAGCAGGTGGAACTAGAGAGTGCAGCTTCTCTTTGGGAAAGTGGACTTAAACTAATGTGACATTCCGTGTTCGTAGCCCCCCCTCGCTCTCTAGACAACTTCAAAGGGATGTATTGGTCTATTCACTGACTAAGTACGATGAAAGCAAAAGGCTCCCTCCGTGCAAGCTTCCAGCTTTCACCAATGCTTTGATTAGAGGCATAACGAAGGCTCTGTCTGATATTGGGTTGAAAGGTATATTGTTGAGGTAATGAGGACCTGAGTTCAACATACATGAGTTATAGTCACACCCATAGGGAAGCACTGCAATGAACCAATTTAGAAAACAAAATAAGAATGGAAAATATTTCTTACCTACCTGTTGCCACAAAGGATAACAAGAACACACTGATAATTATAAACCATGCCCGAGCTATTGTGTTGTTCATACAAATTTAGTCAGTCAAAGACTAAATGTGAGATAATAGCTACACACTGCCATCTATTTAACCACAAGTAGACAGGAACTCTAGTATTCCCATTCCTCTACTAGAAAAGGCTGTGTGGAAATTATCCAACATTTCTTCCTCTTTTTCCTCGGCTTGAGAAATAAAATGGAGGCTAAAAATAGCAGATATTTGCCCCATGTGGCTGAAAAGTCTCCTTAAACAGTTAATCTGGGAGGCTCTTGTAGTGTACACCAAGAACAAAAGAGACCCATGACGCGCAATCAGAGACCCCCAGAAGCAAGAGGCCTACTGGGATTCTTCCCAGAACTGGAGAGTGTGGGAAGAATGCTGGGGACACCACTTTTCCGAGTTTCTGCCATACTCGGGCCTGTGTGGGGCTGACCAGATAGACAGTTTCTTGGGAAAAAGAGGGGGCTAACCTTATTGGGGTAGAGGATGTGGAAGCATTGTGTATGTTTATCTGGGAGATATAAATGGCTTCCTGTAGGATGGGAAGCTATGCCAATTATGTCTTTGGAAAACAGCTTGTCATTGGGCTGTGGAAACAAGTAAAAGTCACATTTGTTTATTTCCACGGTGGGGATATGTTGAGGTCGCCTTGACGGACAAAAAAATCTGCCTCTCTGCAGCTTGAACCACAGTTTGCTCTGTCCGAACTTCAGGCCCACACAAGTCAGAAGGCCATTGGCAGAAAACGATTTGGCAGTTGGGTCTGTCTAAATAATGACTCCCGTTATGGGTCATTATTTGACCCCTAATGGGAGCCTCCAGGAGAAAATGGGCCGGTGTGTTAGAAATGCCTGGGCCGATTTCTGGGCCCAGTCCGTCCCTGGGCATTGATCCCACAATGGAGCTGCGACACTGTGGTCACACGTGTGTAATGAAAGTATATTGTCTTTGCAGGTTTTTAACTGTTTCACTGGCCTCATACCATGGAGGAAGTGTGAGACACTTGATCAAGTGTTCAAGGGTTTGAGATGTGTAGCATCCGACAAAAGGATAATTTTATGCTTCATGTTGATGCTCTACTCACATGCTGCATTGACTAATGGGAGCATATCAGGTCAAAATGTCAGCGTCTAGTGTCGCAGGTCTGTCAGAGTTGAAATAATGTATTACACACCAGACAAGAATCTCCCCCTCACTCTCTGTTCATTGACGGTCTAGATTGGTCAACCATATTCACTTCACCATGGTAGGGGCCTGTCACGGCCGATTTAAAGGAGAGGACCAAGGCGCAGCGTAGTGAGCGTACATTTTCTTTATTTTTATCAAAAGGACGCCTAACAAAACAATAAACACTACGAAAACAAACCGTGAAGCTCAACTTCCCACAAAGACAGGTGGGAAAAAAGACTACCTAAGTATGGTTCCCAATCAGAGACAACGATAGACAGCTTTCCCTGATTGAGAACCATACCCGGCCAAAACATAGAAATAGAAAATCATAGAAACACAAAACATAGAATGCCCACCCCAACTCACGCCCTGACCAAACCAAAATAGAGACATAAAAAGGATCTCTAAGGTCAGGGCGTGACAGTACCCCACCCAAAGGTGCGGACTCCGGCCGCAAAACCTAAACCTATAGGGAAGGGTCTGGGTGGGCATCTATCTGCGGCGGCGGCTCAGATGCGGGACGCAGACCCCGCTCCACCGCTGGCTCACCCCATTTTGGTGGCACCCCTGGTGCGGGGACCCTCGCCGCCGACCCCGGACTGGGAACCCTCGCTGCGGGCCCCGGACTGGGCACCCTCGTTGCGGGCCCCGGACTGGGCACCCTCGCTGCGGGCCCCGGACTGGGCACCCTCGCTGCGGGCCCCGGACTGGGCACCCTCGCTGCGGGCCCCGGACTGGGCACCCTCGCTGGTGGCTCCGGACTGGAGGCCGTCGCTGGAGGCTCCGGGCTGGTCTCTGGAGGCTCCGGGCTGGAGACCGTCTCTGGAGGCTCCGGGCTGGAGGCCGTCTCTGGAGTGGAGAGACACACAGAAGGCCTGGCTCTGGGAGCAGGCACAGGACTCACCAGGCTGGGGAGACATACAGGAGGCTTCTTCCTTGGTCGAGGCACCGGATACACTGGGCCGTGGAGGCGCACTGGTGGTCTCGAGCGCAGAGCTGGCACAACCCGTTCTGGCTGGATGCCCACTTCCACCCGGCAAATGCGGGACGCTGGCACCGAGCACACCGGCCTGTGAATGCTCAACCGAGACACAGTGCGCATCACCTCATAGCACGGAGCCTGACCAGTCACATGCTCGCCACGGTAAGCACGGGGAGTTGGCTCAGGTCTCCAACCTGACTCAGCCACACTCCCCGTGTGGGGGGGCTGCCTCTCGGGCTTCCTTGCCAGCCGTGTTCCCTCATAACGCTGCCGCTCCGCCGATACTCCCCAGTCTGCCTCCAGGGTCCCTTACCATCCAGGATCTCTTCCCATGTCCAGGAGTCCTCTCTACCATGCTGCTTGGTCCTTTGGTGGTGGGAAGTTCTGTCATGGCCGTTTAAAGGAGAGGAGCAAGGTGCAGCGTGGTTAGCGTACATTTTCTTTATTTTAATCAAAATGATGCAGAACAAAACAATAAACACTACAAAAACAAACCGTGAAGCTCAAAGGCAATGTGCCCTAAACAAAGTCAACTTCCCAAAAAGACAGGTGGGAAAAAAGGCTACCTAAGTATGGTTCCCAATCAAAGACAACGATAGACAGCTGTCCCTGATTGAGAACCATACCCGGCCAAAACATAGAAATAGAAAATCATAGAAACACAAAACATATAATGCCCACCCCCAACTCACACCCTGACCAAACCAAAATAGAGACATAAAAAGGATCTCTCAGGTCAGGGCGTGACAGGGCCTGTGTAGCTGTAACTGCATTATGACTGTAGCATCCCTGAAACGGTTACATAATCGGGGTTGAAACACTTGAATGGGACCTGTTGAGTCAAGGTATCTGGACTTTTCCTCTTCCAGAGTTTGGTTAAATATTCTTGCCCTATTTTCATTTTGAAAGCTTAAAAGTTTCTAATGTATATTACATTGCATTCGGTTTCCAATGTATATGACATTGCACTGCATCACATACACTTACTTTGAGTGAAGTTTGATTTAAGTTTGATTTGATTGAACCCTACATGTAAATTATATCCTACACAGTATGGACACAGACGAAGAAAGGTTTTGTGCCATGAAGCGGATTTGAGTCTCGATCATTTATCCTCAAGCCGGACTAATTCCTTTCCATTAATTCAAATTGGGTGAGAAAACGCTATAATGTTGGAGCTACAAGGGAGGGGGAGGAAATGTTTTAAAACAGTCATAATGAGATTGGAGAGTTGGGAGGAGAAAAATATGGGGAAATAGCATTGCAGCCAAAATGGTTCAATTAGATTGTCAGTTTATGTCTTAAATCAGAATAAATGTTTCATCATATGCATAGATTATAGGAGTTGAATGCCTCCAAGACATGATGCGGTAAGGAGGAGGCAATATTGCATAATCAAGACCAGATCTCCCTGAAGACTTCTCTCTGTTCATTCACATTAACATACTGGCAAATAGTACTGAACTTACATGAACACACACTCATGAACACGCACACACACCAACTGACACGTTGAATATGCTATGAAGAACAATTTACTGAACTTCATCGAGCAATGATCAAATGCAATCAAAATCAAATGCTATGGCACTTTTTATGGGTTAGTAGCTTTCCTTTTGCAAGTCAAATGTATCCATTTGATTACGTTATTAACGTGTCTTTCTTATTTGAAATAATTCAAGAATCATGACAACTTCATATACAGAACACCTAGGCGTCAATAAGCGCTTTTAAAACAGGGTTTATTTTTGTATTGTGGAGTACTCCTGCCCTAAGGCTTCACCTCCTAAAACAAGCTCATTCCCCCAGCCTGCCCTCAACCTGCAATATTTGCCCACAATACACTCAGTTTGCAACGATAATAAAAGTAATCTCAATTCAAATGTCACTGGCAGCCAGCAGAGAGGAGATTTAAATGAAAGAAATGGTTTTGAGCCCTCCGGCAAATGTTTACTTGTCGCACAGAGGACTGAAAAAAATAGTAAAGTGCAGCGCATGCCACCTTCTGTGATGCTTTTCATTATCTTGACATTCAAAGGATATCAGGATTCCCTTTTTTCAAGGTAACACCTTCTCTAAATAGGTGTTGTACATACGCAGTATGAAAACAGAAGATGGTTTCCCAATGGAAAAGGTGAATATGAGTCTATTGTATGCCTGAAAGCTAAAACAGCTCTGTAACAAGATATCAACTACAATCTCACTGTATCCCCACATGAGGCAGGAATTCATGGTTTATCATGCAGCATTCAAAGAATGAGTATTTAAAATAGCTTGGTAGAGTGGTAGACAAATAGATTCCATATAGTAGATACAACAAGACAACTGACATCCTAAAGTGCCACAGAAAGGGAAAGGTAATCCTGTATTCTTCAATATCAAATCTCATATTCTGAGACATACTCAAAATGTGAATGATGTTACTATTAGCAGTCATAAAAGTCTGCTAAAAGTGCCGGAGCTTAACTTTCATTTTAACCATTTAGTCATGAATATAAAAACGTATAACACCCATCTATCGTATTATTAGGTGCATGTAGAAGAACTGTAAACTCCATTGAAAAAAAACTCTAAACATTGTCCTGGAGATAATTTAGAAAATTATGCGTTGATGTCCATGGGAGATTTGCGCTGAAGTTTGATCAGCTGTACTGTAGGCTCTATATCTCAAGATAGGATTCTGCCTTCTGTGAGGCTTACACTTTCTTCTTGCCACAGCCCACAGAGCACAACCAATCAGAAGGTATCAGAAGGTATTGTCATATGTCATTATGATTTCATGTTTGGAAGGGACAAAAAACTAAAATGAACAGATTCCCATCTTCTCTGGTGCATAAACCATGTGCATTTCTACATTGGTGTTACTGTGTCTGAGCCAATAACTTTATTTTCTCAATGTTCTAAGAGTTCAAACAAATCAGCCTGTCCCTAAAAACAACTACCTCCAACTTTGTGTGCATGGTAAAAGGGAGTTTTCGGATGTAAACCAATGGAGTCTGTTAAGTCTAATCCCCCAAAGGTTGCTGCAATACACAGAGACTGGGAGTAATCCCCGAGCCCACAGCTGAGCTCTCTGCCTAATCGTGGACACAGCCTCCGTGTCCACACCAGCACGGCTGGCTGAATCCTATTGGGTCAGGCAGCAAGAGCAAATAACCATTTAACAGACTAAAACCGCCTGTCCTTCTGAGGCACGATGAGAAAAAGGGACAATGTGTAAATGGCACAGCAATGTGACCAAACAACGTCTCTTTTATTTACCGGGAGGATCTGTGATTTTAAAAGGCCAGCAACACGCAGGTTAGGTTACACTCACACAGTTGTTTACCTGATCTCGCTGAGTCGCTACACTTTGCTGAGGCTACTGGGGGAAGTGATCCGTAGGATGGCGATACAGAAGCAGGATTGGACTCTCATCCTCCTCACCCGCCAAAATATGCAGCATGGCTCTCCTTAGGGTTTACCATTGATATCTCCCCCCACTCTAAACATGAAGCCAGGGCCTGACATTGTCACACGCTTGGCTGCAGCCCTTGCGGGATGACATTTCCAAGGGCGCCTGAGACTGAGGTCAGTGAGGAAGGGGGGAGGCAGCCCCGGTGAAAGATGCTGGTGAGGAGTGCGGCAAGAAATGTCAGGCTGAGCCTACGGGACATTGAGTCAGAGTTCCAGTGGAAGAGAGGGCGAAGAACCGCCAGGGATCTAGATGAGGGCAGAGGACCGTCAGGGATCTAGATGGGGGCAGGGGACTGTCAGGGATCTAGATGGGGCAGGGGACTGTCAGGGATCTAGATGGGGGCAGGGCTAGAACTGAAGTTCATGGAGAGTGGATCATGGATATAATAGATAGGAGATCTGCAGCGTATGGACAAATCAGTCAGAGATCCCAGAGGGAGCTCAGAGTAGTTATAGAGATTCTGAAGAGTCGGTTCCTTGAAGGGACAGTAAAGACAGATGGGATCCGTAAGGGGACAAATATTAGTAATGTTTATGAATAGTATGGTTACGTGTTGATCCCTAAGGGGACTGACATCAGTGTTTTATGAAGAGTATGGTTAGGTTTTGATCCCTAAGGGGACTGACATCAGTGTTTTATGAAGAGTATGGTTACGTGTTGATCCCTAAGGGGACTGACATCAGTGTTTTATGAAGAGTATGGTTAGGTTTTGATCCCTAAGGGGACTGACATCAGTGTTTTATGAATAGTATGGTTACGTATTGATCCCTAAAGGGACTGACATCAGTGTTTTATGAAGGATATGCTTATGTTTTGATCCCTAAAGGGGACTGACATCATACTGTTTGTAAAGAGCACGGTTACGTTTTGATTCCTAAAGGAAAGTGACATCATAATGTTTATAAAGAGTATGGTTACGTTTTGATCCCTAAAGGAAAGTGACATTATAATGTTTATAAAGAGTATGGTTACGTTTTGATCCCTAAAGGAAAGTGACATCATAATGTTTATAAAGAGTATGGTTACGTTTTGATCCCTAAAGGAAAGTGACATTATAATGTTTATAAAGAGTATGGTTACGTTTTGATCCCTAAAGGAAAGTGACATCATAATGTTTATAAAGAGTATGGTTACGTTTTGATCCCTAAAGGAAAGTGACATTATAATGTTTATAAAGAGTATGGTTACGTTTTGATCCCTAAAGGAAAGTGACATCATAATGTTTATAAAGAGTATGGTTACGTTTTGATCCCTAAAGGAAAGTGACATTATAATGTTTATAAAGAGTATGGTTACGTTTTGATCCCTAAAGGAAAGTGACATCATAATGTTTATAAAGAGTATGGTTACGTTTTGATCCCTAAAGGAAAGTGACATCATAATGTTTATAAAGAGTATGGTTACGTTTTGATCCCTAAAGGAAAGTGACATTATAATGTTTATAAAGAGTATGGTTACGTTTTGATCCCTAAAGGAAAGTGACATTATAATGTTTATAAAGAGTATGGTTACGTTTTGATCCCTAAAGGAGAATGACATTATAATGTTTATAAAGAGTATGGTTACGTTTTGATCCCTAAAGGGAAGTGAAATCATAATGTTTATAAAGAGTATGGTTACGTTTTGATCCCTAAAGGAAAGTGACATTATAATGTTTATAAAGAGTATGGTTACGTTTTGATCCCTAAAGGAAAGTGACATTATAATGTTTATAAAGAGTATGGTTACGTTTTGATCCCTAAAGGAGAATGACATTATAATGTTTATAAAGAGTATGGTTACGTTTTGATCCCTAAAGGAAAGTGACATCATAATGTTTATAAAGAGCACGGTTACGTTTTGATTCCTAAAGGAAAGTGACATCATAATGTTTATAAAGAGTATGGTTACGTTTTGATCCCTAAAGGAAAGTGAAATCATAATGTTTATAAAGAGTATGGTTACGTTTTGATCCCTAAAGGAAAGTGACATTATAATGTTTATAAAGAGTATGGTTACGTTTTGATTCCTAAAGGAAAGTGACATCATAATGTTTATAAAGAGTATGGTTACGTTTTGATCCCTAAAGGAAAGTGACATTATAATGTTTATAAAGAGTATGGTTACGTTTTGATCCCTAAAGGAAAGTGACATCATAATGTTTAAAAAGAGTATGGTTACGTTTTGATCCCTAAAGGAAAGTGACATTATAATGTTTATAAAGAGTATGGTTACGTTTTGATCCCTAAAGGATAATGACATTATAATGTTTATAAAGAGTATGGTTACGTTTTGATCCCTAAAGGAAAGTGACATCATAATGTTTATAAAGAGTATGGTTACGTTTTGATCCCTAAAGGAAAGTGACATTATAATGTTTATAAAGAGTATGGTTACGTTTTGATCCCTAAAGGGAAGTGACATCATAATGTTTATAAAGAGTATGGTTACGTTTTGATCCCTAAAGGAAAGTGACATTATAATGTTTATAAAGAGTATGGTTACGTTTTGATCCCTAAAGGAAAGTGACATTATAATGTTTATAAAGAGTATGGTTACGTTTTGATCCCTAAAGGAGAATGACATTATAATGTTTATAAAGAGTATGGTTACGTTTTGATCCCTAAAGGAAAGTGACA
The DNA here is from genome assembly GCF_016432855.1 of Salvelinus namaycush. Classification (NCBI taxonomy): domain Eukaryota; kingdom Metazoa; phylum Chordata; class Actinopteri; order Salmoniformes; family Salmonidae; genus Salvelinus; species Salvelinus namaycush. The sequence continues at coordinate 12,106,520 of NC_052311.1, read as the reverse complement.
TCATAATGTTTATAAAGAGCACGGTTACGTTTTGATTCCTAAAGGAAAGTGACATCATAATGTTTATAAAGAGTATGGTTACGTTTTGATCCCTAAAGGAAAGTGAAATCATAATGTTTATAAAGAGTATGGTTACGTTTTGATCCCTAAAGGAAAGTGACATTATAATGTTTATAAAGAGTATGGTTACGTTTTGATTCCTAAAGGAAAGTGACATCATAATGTTTATAAAGAGTATGGTTACGTTTTGATCCCTAAAGGAAAGTGACATTATAATGTTTATAAAGAGTATGGTTACGTTTTGATCCCTAAAGGAAAGTGACATCATAATGTTTATAAAGAGTATGGTTACGTTTTGATCCCTAAAGGAAAGTGACATTATAATGTTTATAAAGAGTATGGTTACGTTTTGATCCCTAAAGGATAATGACATTATAATGTTTATAAAGAGTATGGTTACGTTTTGATCCCTAAAGGAAAGTGACATCATAATGTTTATAAAGAGTATGGTTACGTTTTGATCCCTAAAGGAAAGTGACATTATAATGTTTATAAAGAGTATGGTTACGTTTTGATCCCTAAAGGGAAGTGACATCATAATGTTTATAAAGAGTATGGTTACGTTTTGATCCCTAAAGGAAAGTGACATTATAATGTTTATAAAGAGTATGGTTACGTTTTGATCCCTAAAGGAAAGTGACATTATAATGTTTATAAAGAGTATGGTTACGTTTTGATCCCTAAAGGAGAATGACATTATAATGTTTATAAAGAGTATGGTTACGTTTTGATCCCTAAAGGAAAGTGACATTATAATGTTTATAAAGAGTATGGTTACGTTTTGATCCCTAAAGGAGAATGACATTATAATGTTTGTAAAGAGCATGGTTACGTTTTGATCACTAAAGGAGCCAGACATAATGTTTATGAAGATCATGGTTACGTTTTGATCACTAAAGGAGAATGACATTATAATGTTTGTAAAGAGCATGGTTACGTTTTGATCCCTAAAGGAGAATGACATTATAATGTTTGTAAAGAGCATGGTTACGTTTTGATCACTAAAGGAGCCAGACATAATGTTTATGAAGATCATGGTTACGTTTTGATCACTAAAGGAAAGTGACATTATAATGTTTATAAAGAGTATGGTTACGTTTTGATCCCTAAAGGAGAATGACATTATAATGTTTGTAAAGAGCATGGTTACGTTTTGATCACTAAAGGAGCCAGACATAATGTTTATGAAGATCATGGTTACGTTTTGATCACTAAAGGAGCCAGACATAATGTTTATGAAGATCATGGTTACGTTTTGATCCCTAAAGGAGCCAGACATAATGTTTATGAAGAGCATGGTTACGTTTTGATCCCTAAAGGAGACTGACATTATAATGTTTGTAAAGAGTATGGTTACGTTTTGATCCCTAAAGGAAAGTGAAATCATAATGTTTATAAAGAGTATGGTTACGTTTTGATCCCTAAAGGAAAGTGACATTATAATGTTTATAAAGAGTATGGTTACGTTTTGATCCCTAAAGGAAAGTGACATCATAATGTTTATAAAGAGTATGGTTACGTTTTGATCACTAAAGGAGCCAGACATAATGTTTATGAAGATCATGGTTATGTTTTGATCCCTAAAGGAGCCAGACATAATGTTTATGAAGATCATGGTTACGTTTTGATCACTAAAGGAGCCAGACATAATGTTTATGAAGATCATGGTTACATTTTGATCCCTAAAGGAGCCAGACATAATGTTTATGAAGAGCATGGTTACGTTTTGATCCCTAAAGGAGCCAGACATAATGTTTATGAAGAGCATGGTTACGTTTTGATCCCTAAAGGAGACTGACATTATAATGTTTGTAAAGAGCATGGTTACGTTTTGATCACTAAAGGAGCCAGACATAATGTTTATGAAGAGCATGGTTACGTTTTGATCCCTAAAGGAGACTGACATTATAATGTTTGTAAAGAGCATGGTTATGTTTTGATCACTAAAGGAGCCAGACATAATGTTTATGAATAGCATGGTCACGTTTTGATCCCTAAAGGAGACTGACTCCGCTAAGGCTCCTGGCGGAATTAGCACTCAGGCAAGTGGAAGAGGCTTGTTTTACCACTCGGATGAAGAGGAGGCTTGTTCTATCACTCTGATGAAGAGGAGGCTTGTTCTACCACTCTGATGAAGAGGAGGCTTGTTCTCCCACTCTGATGAAGAGGATGCTTTTTCTATCACTCTGATGAAGAGGAGGCTTGTTCTCCCACTCTGATGAAGAGGAGGCTTGTTCTATCACTCTGATGAAGAGAATGCTTTTTCTTTTGACATCTTAGAAAAAGAGTCAAGGGATCCATTTTACGTCACCATCATCTACATTAGGTCATGTTTTTAATAAAGGAATGGGAATTGTATTCAGAACAGAGAACACAACACACAGAAAATACCAAGGCTAAAACAACTGTGTCTAGAATGGGTAATAGTTTCAGAAAATGGCATCCAGAAAGAGTTTGGCATGAAAATAACAACATATATACCCTGCTCAAAAAAATAAAGGGAACACTAAAATAACACATCCTAGATCTGAATGAATGAAATATTCTTATTAAATACTTTTTTCTTTACATAGTTGAATGTGCTGACAACAAAATCACACAAAAATGATCAATGGAAATCAAATTTATCAACCCATGGAGGTCTGGATTTGGAGTCACACTCAAAATTAAAGTGGAAAACCACACTACAGGCTGATCCAACTTTGATGTAATGTCCTTAAAACAAGTCAAAATGAGGCTCAGTAGTGTGTGTGGCCTCCACGTGCCTGTATGACCTCCCTACAACGCCTGGGCATGCTCCTGATGAGGTGGCAGATGGTCTCCTGAGGGATCTCCTCCCAGACCTGGACTAAAGCATCCGCCAACTCCTGGACAGTCTGTGGTGCAACGTGGCGTTGGTGGATGGAGCGAGACATGATGTCCCAGATGTGCTCAATTGGATTCAGGTCTGGGGAACGGGCGGGCCAGTCCATAGCATCAATGCCTTCCTCTTGCAGGAACTGCTGACACACTCCAGCCACATGAGGTCTAGCATTGTCTTGCATTAGGAGGAACCCAGGGCCAACCGCACCAGCATATGGTCTCACAAGGGGTCTGAGGATCTCATCTCGGTACCTAATGGCAGTCAGGCTACCTCTGGCGAGCACATGGAGGGCTGTGCGGCCCCCCAAAGAAATGCCACCCCACACCATGACTGACCCACCGCCAAACCGGTCATGCTGGAGGATGTTGCAGGCAGCAGAACGTTCTCCACGGCGTCTCCAGACTCTGTCACGTCTGTCACATGTGCTCAGTGTGAACCTGCTTTCATCTGTGAAGAGCACAGGGCGCCAGTGACGAATTTGCCAATCTTGGTGTTCTCTGGCAAATGCCAAATGTCCTGCACGGTGTTGGGCTGTAAACATAACCCCCACCTGTGGACGTCGGGCCCTCATACCACCCTCATGGAGTCTGTTTCTGACCGTTTGAGCAGACACATGCACATTTGTGGCCTGCTGGAGGTCATTTTGCAGGGCTCTGGCAGTGCTCCCCCTGCTCCCCCTTGCACAAAGGCGGAGGTAGCGGTCCTGCTGCTGGGTTGTTGCCCTCCTACGGCCTCCTCCACGTCTCCTGATGTACTGGCCTGTCTCCTGGTAGCGCCTCCATGCTCTGGACACTACGCTGACAGACACAGCAAACCTTCTTGCCATAGCTCGCATTGATGTGCCATCCTGGATGAGCTGCACTACCTGAGCCACTTGTGTGGGTTGTAGACTCCGTCTCATGCTACCACTAGAGTGAGAGCACTGCCAGCATTCAAATGTGACCAAAACATCAGCCAGGAAGCATAGGAACTGAGAAGTGGTCTGTGGTCACCACCTGCAGAACCACTCCTTTATTGGGGGTGTCTTGCTAATTGCCTATAATTTCCACCTGTTGTCTATTCCATTTGCACAACAGCATGTGAAATGTATTGTCAATCAGTGTTGCTTCCTAAGTGGACAGTTTGATTTCACAGAAGTGTGATTGACTTGGAGTTACATTGTGTTGTTTAAGTGTTCCCTTTATTTTTTTGAGCAGTTTATATTTTTTCAAACACACAATGGTCAATGCAATCGCCATTTGGTTGAGTGAACTCAAAGCATATGTACTTAAATTGACATAAAAATGGGCAGCTGAATCACTCCACAAAATGAGCAATTTACAAATGATTTCCTATTATTCATTATGACATCTTGTAAATCAGGGGCAGGCAACTAGATTCAGCCCTGGACGATTTTTGTCGGAGCGGACAGTTGGCGAGCATAATTATAATAATTTGTCCTTGCAAATTGACCACAACTAAGCCCCAATATAGATTATATTTGAAAATAACAACAATGTCCTACCTTGATTACATTGAGACACAATTAAATATGTGTCTTGTTTATTTGTGGGAATACTTAAGAACAGATTTACTAAATTAAACTCATTTTGAAATCCTGATGATAAATCACTCGCGGGGGAAAAATAAATCACTAGCGGGACAGTTTTGGCTTGTGGGCCGCCTGTTGCCGACCCCTGTTGTAAATGATGTTTAATCTCAGGCTCTCCGGGAAGTAATTGAAGGCACAGTTGTTTTTCTGCTGCCAGTTCTATTTTGGAAGGAACTCAGATTTCCAGGACTTGTCATGAGAATGTTGCTCCTTTATAATGTCTGATAATCATCTCATAATGATCTGGACAAACAGCCAGTTTGGGACAGTTATACTTTTTATGAATAGAGAAACATAACATATTATCAGCTTTGTATTAAGGGCTCATACATGCTTATTACAAGTTATAAACCATTACACATGGATGCCTTAAGTAAAGTGTTAACTCAAGTTTGTCCAAACTAGGGACGTTTGCGCAAAACCGGCGTGGTTCTCAAAACTTTTACAATTTCAGTCGAGCTTAGGAACATTACAAATGTCTGTTGCGGCATGTTCGTGTCAGCTCATATGGTGTGGTGTAACACATTGTGCTGCCACAACCGTGCTGGGTGCAGACTCAACTGCAAATATCAGCTGCCAATCCTCATGCATCTGACCTTTTCTGCTAGTCTTATGTCTTACCCCCTCAAGCAAGTGTGCTTTCTAAGAGTCCCTCCAGTGTTATGGCATGACAGGTGGAATGTCCAAGTGTATCCCTCAAACACTGTGTGTGCTACAAGGCTGCTGCATTGGAATATATAGCCGTCTATGACAGTTCTGACAAGAAAGCACCTACCCGGCTTCAGACCTCACCGCACGTCACTGCAAATTGCAACACAGTACATGGGATCATAACACACATCATCAATACAGGCACATGTCATGGCATCATAATGGATACACAAATATCATGATATTTTCATAACGTGCCGAATAACATTTATACGTCTTGAGCTGTCTGTATTCTCCTGACTGGTGGTTCTCTAAAATATATATATATATATATATATATATATATATATATATATATGTATATATGCTTCTCTGCATCTCTGCTAAAATCTAGGTAAAATATTGAAAGGAAGTTGTATTCAGTACATTTAGTAATTGCTTGCTTTTCTAAAGTCACAACCTTGCCAGCATGCATGTAAGCTAAGATAGTTAGACAAATGACTCTAACTTAATAGCCTGAAATGGCTTGGTAGCTAGTTATGAGGTTGAGATATTGGGAACCTATCTAAAGCTAACTTCCTCAAAGTGCTAGGTGGCTAGTATTACAGAGTAACAACAGGTCACCCGTGATACAAGTAAGTATTCAACGTCCATCCATGTCTGAGGACGTCAGGAGATTATGTGGAAATTGGCCAGTAGGGACAACAGTGAGAGCTGTTACCTTCAAGTAGGTTTCTGTTTTGCTAGGGCATTGTGGACGGGGATAGCGAATGAGTGTAAGCATCAGCCTCTGATTCCAAAAGATAGCAAGTTCGGTTCCAGCAAAAGTTAGTTTTTACATTTTTGTTTGAAGTCTATGCCAAATCTTAAGCCTTATCTTAACCATTTGTGTAAATTCCTAACGTTACGATTTCTGAGTTAATGTCTAAACTTAACCTTAAACAACTTCCAAAATTGACATTTGAGAAACATGGATGAACGTCTAATTCTGCCATGAGACTGATAATTGAAAACCTGGGCTTAAAAATGAAGTTTAGTAATTAATTTAATTAACATCTAACACTTTTTGAACAGGACACATATGAGGGGGCAGATGCCCTGGTGCTCTGGTGTATGATGCCTCTTACTGTAGTGATCTCCTTAGCCTTATTAATGTGAATATCATGCATTTGCTATAACTATATAACTGACATTTGAACCTATGATTCATTATAATTAATATCAGAATGCATGTCATGAAAATCCGCATTATTTATTCGTAGTCTCATGAGGGTTGCCCAAGTACAATATACAGCATGTGCTACCTCATCCGAAAGCTGAAAAGTTTCATTCCATCCATCAAACCGAATAGCCTACAGGCAATCCAACCAAATCCTTGAACTTTGTGCAAGAAACCCATGGGTAGTGCATTGCCGAAGAGAAGCCGAGAAGTCATACTACTCCCTCTGTGTCATAGAATGATTTTTATTTCCCCCTTCCATAGCTTCTCTCTCCTCCTTGTGTTCTTGGAAACCAAAACAACTGTGACTAACGAAGGAAACTTTTCACCTGTGCAGAGGGCTGTTGAAGCACACAGCTTATCAATCCACAGTGTGTTCTGCAGTTTGGAACTGGGGATGATTGACGGAAGGTGCGAGGCGTTGCTTCACTTCTCGCATGACAGGTAACTCTGTTAACGGACAAGCGTTCGTTCAGCCCAGTCATCGTTTCCCTTCTCCTCTTTTTTTTGCAACAACGGACAGATGTAATTTGTTAGACGCCATTAGAAAAGTTAGCATGAAGACAGGAGACTTGCTCGAGTGTGAAGTGGCAGAGGATTTGTTCTACCTTTTCACTACCCTTTCGGCTGTCACTCAAACTGGAACTGAGGTGTGGGGAGAAAAGAGAAGTATGTCCAAAATGCAGCCAATTCTACATTCTATCCAATATTATCATTCTGCAGATCTAACCACCTGAGGAAGCCAGCTGAAACAAACAGTTATACTTCATGGGCACAGATGCCCCAGAAATCAGAATGCTGATCCACTGATATACAATAGACATCAATTATCTTAATATTATCTGTTTAATTATGCCATTTAAAGGCTTCTTGTTTTCACAGTAAACAATTCACTATTCAAATCTACCTTAAATGTACTTTGTTTTACTACATCACACCTAATTTCTGATCTCTGATCAGAGTTATACAAGAGCTGCATATACAGTTGAAGTCAGAAGTTTACATACACCTTAGCCAAATACATTTAAACTCAGTTTTTCCCAATTCCTGACATTTAATCCTAGTAAAAATTCCCTGTCTTAGGTCAGTTAGGATCACCACTTTATTTTAAGAATGTGAAATGTCAGATTAATAGTAGAGAGAATGATTTATTTCAGCTTTTATTTCTTTCATCACATTCCCAGTGGGTCAGAAGTTTACATACACTCAATTAGTATTTGGTAGCATTGCCTTTAAATTGTTTAACTTGGGTCAAACGTTTCGGGTAGCCTTCCACAAGGTTCCAACAATAAGCTGGGTGAATTTTGTCCCGTTCCTCCTGACAGAGCTGGTGTAACTGAGTCAGGTTTGTAGGCCTCCTTGCTCGCACACGCTTTTTCAGTTCTGCCCACACATTTTCTTTGGGATTGAGGTCAGGGCTTTGTGATGGCCACTCCAATACCATAATTTTGCTGTCCTTTAACCATTTTGAAACAACTTTGGAAGTATGCTTGGGGTCATTGTCCATTTGGCAAGACCAATTTGCGACCAAGCTTTAACTTCCTGACTGATGTCTTGAGATGTTGCTTCAATATATCCACATAATTTTCCTCCCTCATAATGTAATCTATTTTGTGAAGTGCACCAGTCCCTCCTGCAGCAAAGCACCCCCACAATATGATGCTGCCACCCCCGTGCTTCAGGGTTGGGATGGTGTTCTTCGGCTTGCAAGCCTCCCCCTTTTTCCTCCAAACATAACAATGGTCATTATGGCCAAACAGTTCTATTTTTGTTTCATCAGACCAGAAGACATTTCTCCAAAAAGTACGATCTTTGTCCCCATGTGCAGTTGCAAACCGTAGTCTGGCTTTTTTAAATGGAGATTTTGGAGCAGTGGCTTCTTCCTTGCTGAGCGGCCTTTCAGGTTATGTCGATATAGGACTCGTTTTACTGTGGATATATATACTTTTGTACCTGTTTCCTCCTGCATCTTCACAAGGTCCTTTGCTGTTGTTCTGGGATTGATTTGCACTTTTTTCGAACCAAAGTACATTCATCTCTAGGAGACAGAACGCGTCTCCTTCCTGAGCGGTATGACGGCTGCTTGGTCCCATGGTGTTTATACTTGCATACTATTGTTTGTACAGATGAACGTGGTGCCTTCAGGCGTTTGGAAATTGCTCCCAAGGATGAACCAGACTTGTGGAGGTCTACAAATTGTTTTTCTGAAGTCTTGCCTGATTTCTTTTGATTTTCCCATGATGTCAAGCAAAGAGGCACTGAGTCTGAAGATAGGCCTTGAAATACATTCACAGGTACACCTCCAATTCACTCAAATTATGTCAAGTAGCCTATCAGAAGCTTCTAATGCCATTATATCATTTTCTGGAATTCTCCAAGCTGTTTAAAGGCACAGTCAACTTAGTGTATGTAAACTTCTGACACACTGGAATTGTGATACAGTAAATTATAAGTGAAATAACCTGTCTGTAAACAATTGTTGGAAAAATTACTTGTGTCATGCACAAAGTAGATGTCCTGACCAACATGCCAAAACTATAGTTTGTTTGCAAGACATTTGTGGAGTGGTTGAAAAATAAGTGCCAACCTAAGTGTCTGTACACTTCCGACTTCAACTGTATAATAATGAGATTGCTCAGTTAGCTAGTTGATTTGAGATATCATGAAAATGTGGTTTGTTTGCGATGACTCAACATTGAGGCAGCAGTTGCAATTACCATGTCGTAGTCAAGTAATGGACTTTCACTGACCACTGTTTTGTTAGAGAGACACTATTACGGTAACTGCATAAAAAATGCAATGACAAGTTCTCTATAAAAGTAGAGTGAATTCAGTTTCTGCACATTATCAGTCAAAGTGCACCATTATAATTAGCTGAATACACAGAGGCCATAGAAATTCACTCGCACTCCCCCAAAATAATTACAGTATTATTTTCAGCCTTAATTAAGTAGCTAAGGCTTCTTACAAGTGTACAATTTTAATCCCTTCTCTAAATCCCATATAATTTAATGTGAAAGAAATCAAATAAATAACAGGGGTCTCGCTTCTCTATTTTTCCCTGTGAAAGGGTTTGATATGGGTGATTAGGTGAGCGCAGCGTGAAGAAGCCCATTACGATTGTGTGGTGTCATCAAAGCGCTCCCAGCCCTGGCACTGCGACTGCCACCACCGTAATCCACTCTTTAATTCAGCTCTCCTAATTCTCCATCTGGAGGATGGGGCTGGGGAGACGAATGGCCATTGATTGATTCTTATCCCGTTACAGAAGATCGGAGGCAGATAAATGGCTAGGTAATGAGCCTCAATTATCAAGTATGATAAGCTCAATTAAGAAGCAAAATGTTGCATTGTGTTTTGGCGGTTGCATGACTGCTACACTCAATGCCCAAATGTGTTGAAATGTCGATGATAGTTTGACAGTTGAAGTTGTTTGTCAATGTTATTGATACACCTTTGCATCTAACATAATGCTATATAGTTGGGATTTCTACATTCAATCAAATATTTAAGTAAAATGTAGTTCAGTCAATGCCAAAGAAGTTTGAGTAACATGAGCTTCAGACTTTCTGTGTCGGGGATGAAAATGTATGTTTGGCCATACTTTTACTTGTATTTAACCACTTCTTTTTTTGCACTAAACAGTCTAAGTCCCGTCTAAGCCAGGGGAGGGCGTTCTACTAAGCTTCATTGAAATGTTTGAAGGTCATTCCAAGGACAATTTTGCTATTTGATTTTGAAATTTAAGATCCCTTGAAGATAAGATTTTTGGGGATACATTTGTAGTGTACATGACTGCTATTAGCCCATACAAACGCCTACAAGCCCATACAAACGCCTTGAGAAACAGATTCACTACATTGAACAACAGATTCTGAAGTGTCTGTAATACAGTACTGGTCAAAGGTTTTAGAACACCCACTCATTGAAGTTTTTTTTAAACTATTTTAAACATTGTAGAATAATAGTGAAGACATCAAAACTATGAAATAACACTTATGGAATCATGTAATGTAGTAACCAAAAAAAGTGTTAAAAATCTAAATACATTTTAGATTTTAGATTCTTCAAAGTAGTCACCCTTTGCCTTGATGACAGCTTTGCACACTTTTGGCATTCTCTTAACTAGCTTCACCTAGAATGCTTTTCCAACAGTCTTGAAGGAGTTCCCACATATGCTGAGCACTTGTTGGCTGCTTTTCCTTCACTCTGAGGTCCAACTCATCCCAAACCATCTCAATTGGGTTGAGGTTGGGTGATTGTGGAGGCCAGGTCATCTGATGCAGCACTCCATCACTCTCCTTCTTGGTCAAATAGCACTTACACAGCCTGGAGGTGTGTTGGGTCATTGCATTGTTGAAAAATAAATCATAGTCCCACTAAGCGCAAACAAGATGGGATGGCGTATCACTGCAGAATGCTGTGGTAGCCATGCTGGTTGAATGCCTTGAATTCGAAATAAACCACTGACACTGTCACCAGCAAAGCACCCCCACACAATCACACCTCCTCCTCCATGCTTCATAGTGGGAACAACACATGCAGAGATCATCCATTCACCTACTCTGCGTCTCACAAAGAAACGGCAGTTGTAACCAAAAATCTCAAATTTGTGCTCATCAGACCAAATTACAGATTTCCACCGGTCTAATGTCCATTGCTCATGTTTCTTGGCCCAAGCAAGTCTCTTCTTATTGGTGTCCTTTCGTAGAGGTTTCTTTGCAGCATTTCAACCATGAAGGCCTGAGTCTCCTCTGAACAGTTGATGTTAAGATGTGTCAGTTAATTGAACTCTGTGAAGCATGTATTTGGGCTGCAATTTCAGAGTCTGGTATCTCTAATGAACTTATTCTCTGCAGCAGAGATAACTCTGGGTCTTCCTTTCCTGTGGCAGTCCACATGAGAGCCAATTTCATCATAGCGCTTGATGGTTTTTGCAACTGCACTTGAGGAAACTTTCAAAGTTCTTGACATTTTCCACATTGACTGACCTTCATGTGATAAAGTAATGATGGACTGTCATTTTTCTTTGCTAATTTGAACTGTTCTTGCCATAATATGGACTTGGTCTTTTACCAAATATTTATTTTTTAACAAGGCACACATGTTAATTGAAATGCATTCCAGGTGACTACCTCATGAAGCTGGTTGAGAGAATGCCAAGAGTGTGCAAAGATGTCATCAAGGCAAAGGGTGGCTACTTTGAAGAATCTCAAATATTACATATTTTTTTATTTGCTTTACACGTTTTGGGTTACTACGTGATTCCATGTGTTATTTCACAGTTCTGATGTCTTCACTATTATTCTACACTGTAGACAAAAGTAAAAAATAATGGAAAACCATTGAATGAGTAGGTGTGTCCTAATGTTTAACATGTACTGTATATCTGAGAGACATCAGAAACAGTCTAAGCCCTGGAAACATGTTTTTTTTTACAGTACATGTATTTAACTCGTTATTTTTGGCACTAAACAGTCTAAGCCCTGTCACCTTCGGTCAATATTAATTCCGTGTATGGTTTCTTTAAAACAAAGGTGGCACAACTCCTTTCTAATATGCAAGATTTGATGGTAAACCTCTTATGCATCTGTGAATAATGGTCCCTTGCCTCACATGGACAATAGGTATTTATTTGACCTTTCTTTAACTAGGCAAGTCAGTTAAGGACAAATTCTTATTTTTAACGACGGCCTAGGAACATTCGGTTAACTGCCTTGTTCAGGGGCAGAACAACAGATTTGTACCTTGTCAGCTCGGGGATTTGAACTTGCAACCTTTCGGTTACTAGCCCAATGCTCTAACCACTAGGCTGCCCTGTATACATCTTTGGGTTTACCTTTTAGGGTTAGGCGTTCCGCTAGCTGAACAACTTCCGGTGAAACTGGAGTGCGTGCAATTCAAATAAATAATCATAGAAATTATGGATATTAAACATTTAGGTACATATAAGTGTCTTATATTGGTTGAAAGCTTAAATTCTTGTGAATCTAACTGCACTGTCTGATTTACAGTAGCTATTACAGCGAAACCATGCCATGCGATTGTTTGAGGACGGCGCCCCACATCAAAATATTTTTCCACCGGCACAGGTTTCATAAATTCACAATTAGCGATTAAATATTCACTTACTTTTTGAAAATCTTCCTCTGATTTGTCATCCAAAGGGTCCCAGTTATAACATGTAGTGTCGTTTTTTTTGAAAAAATCCTCCTTTACATAAGTAATCCACTCGTTCAACATGCAGAGAAAGGAAACCCGAAAATCTACCCCTAAATTTTATTTCAACAAGTCAAAATATGTTTCTATTTACTCCTCAGATACCCTAAAATGTAATCAAACTATAACATTTCTTACAGAAAGAAGTATGTTCAATAGGAAACCGATTGTAGCAGGTGCTTCCTGTCTTCACGGTGCGCACAAATACGAATTTCCAAGACTGTGTCCTTCTACTAAAACTGTTATTTCTTATTCGTTTTTGAAGTTACAAGCCTGAAATCTTGAACATGGACTGCTGACACCCTGTGGAAGCCATAGGATTTGCATCCAGGGAGCTAATTTTCAGTATGACCTTATACTTGCCATTGTAAGAGGATGGTCTCTCCCCCCAAAAAATCCGGTTGGTTTTTCTTTGGATTTTCTCCTACCATATCTTTTGTGTTATATTATAATTCATTATTTCAACATTTCTACAAACTTCAAAAAGTGTTTTCTTTCCAATGGTACCAATTATATGCATATCTTGGCTTCAGGGCCTGAGTACCAGGAAGTTTACTTTGGGCACGTCATTCAGGCAGAAATTGAGAAAAAAGAGGCCTAGCCCTAAAAAGTTTTAAATAGACACTTTACTAAGTCCGCGTCATCTCAACAGGCTTCTATAGTGAATTTTCTCAGAAAAAATGTTGTGGAACAAAGAAACTACCAGGTATTTACTTAGGTGTTCTCCACCTTTCCTGCTTTACATCTAAACACAGAGTTTTGTTCTAAATTCTACTAGTGCATGTACTTTAGAGTGGTCTCCATGGTAACATGGATGTACCACAAATGAACTCGCCATCTGTTTTTTAACACTAATCACACACAGGACAAAAATAATGTGATATTACCTAAGACATCTTCACTGAGACGCAATCGATGTTACACATTTTATTTCAAGAGCTAGCCTGCACTCGTCACCAGTAACAGAGGCCAAGACTACCCATGACTACCCACTGCCAATTACTCAAAAAAGAGTTAGTCGGACACTTATTCCATGCAAAGTGTACACTCATTCCATGCAAAGTGGACACTCATTCCATGCAAAGTGGAAACTCAATTCCATGCACCTTGGACACTCAATTCCATGCACCGTGGACACTCAATTCCATGCACCCTGGACACTAATTCCATCCACCGTGGACACTCATTCCATGCAAAGTGGACACATTCCATGCAAGAGGACACTCAATCCATTCACAGTGCTCTATAACAAGCTACCTTGGTCAGTCGTTTAAATGTTTATGAAATGTCAAAATTATGCTATGAGGATTTCCCCTGCAGAGACCTAGAACCCAAGTGAAAAGGAGTTTTGATAACCATTTAAGAATGATGGAGTCCACTGTGTTCTTGGGAATCTTCAATGCTGCAGAAATGTTTTGGTACCCTTCCCCAGATCTGTTCCTCGACATAATCCTGTCTCGAAGCTGTACGAACAATTCCTTCCACCTCGTGGCTTGGTTTTTGCTCTGACATGCACTGTCAACTGTGGGGCCTTATATAGACAGGTGTGTGCCTTTCCAAATCATGTCCAATCAATTGAATTTACCACAAGTTGACCCCAATCAAGTTGTAGGAACTTTTCAAGGATGATCAATGGAAACAGGATGCACCTGAGCTCAATTTTGAGTCTGAATACTTGATTATGTAAATATGTTTTTTTTTTTATTATATAGATTCTTTAGGGCTGGGTTAAAAGCAAATGACGGAAAGAAACTGGTAAATCAATATGGTCTGCTTTTTGGGTCTAACAGATGCTTGACTAAGAATAAGAGTGTGTTTCAATGGTGGGTGTTAACATCCACCATTGGAAAGTTTAAAAACAAATTTGCTGATAGTTTTCTTCAATTTTAATTAAAAGTGATGATGATGATATTCATCTCTTTCAAAGTTCCATTTACATTAGTGAATGTGCTTATACATTCCTCAGATTAGTATTTTCTGAATATTACCACAGAGGGACAGCGAGGAGAGCAAACACTCAATCCTAATGTAGGAGAATACAGTTAGTGACTGACATCTTGCTAATGTGTGAAAAGCATATATTACCCACAACTAGAATTTTAATAACATCCTAATGTGAACACATTAGATAGCGCGGGGGAAGTTCATTTGTACATGTTGAGATATTCTCAAGGTTTCCATTTAAAAACCGACACTTATCACACTGGAAATTAAATCACTTAATTAAAAGTAGTAGCTGGGAATGGCTGCCTTGATGCTGCAGTAATCACCAAACACACAGAAGTCACACACACACACACACCCTACTACCGTTCACTCACAATCACACCCATACACTGGAACCACAGTTGGTGTGGACAACTGCAATTGTACACCTACTGTCTACTTTTTGTCTGGTATTAACAGGCACCAAATGAACAGACAAGACAGACCATGGGTAGCCTCGGTCCAGGTGTCCAAGTCAAGGTACAAAAAGGTTGCCTTGACTGGAGCATTTCATAATATTCAGCACAGTGGGTTGCTGAGTTCAGGTAGGAGAAAGCATGAGACCAATGCCTACTTCAGGAAGAATTTTAGGATCTAAAGATATTACCTTTCCTGTGCGAGAGATGGAAATCAGTATTCTAACCCAAAGCAAAACTATGATTAATTGAACCCGGCAGAGTCTTGGCATGAGGGTAATAAGCCCAACTGGAGTTCTCTATTCAAGCCTTTTCTTTTCTCAGCACATGTATGCAAATACAGTTTGGTGTATATGCACTACATTAGAGTATTCAGAGAAAATTGAATTTGGATAGTTACATGCGTAAGTACCAAACTCATTTCAGATGTGGGTTAAATTATACCAAAAAGAAAAACCTGTCTGGAGCTGTTTGATATGGTGAGCAAATAGCCGTTCTGAAAGCTCCCATTTTTCTCTCTCTTTCTCTTGTCTGTGTCGCCTCAAATGCAAAGGGAGGAAATCTTTTCATCAGCTTGGCTCAGAGACACATCACAGGGATAAATTCACTTATTTCGCCTCATTACAGAATGCTTTAAACATGTCAGGGATTTGCCAGACCCCTTAGAAAGAAACAAGGACGGACACTCTATCATCAATATCAGATGCTGCATTATTTAAAATGAATCAGTGATTAATCCTTTCCATTAAATGCTCTTTTAGAGTCCCGGATATGAATGATTAAATATTTCGTCTGAGAATTTTCCTGTAGTCATACTGAAAACATCTGTTGAAACTCATTCTTCTGATCGTTCACTGACATGACATATCTTGAAGTAAATTCTCCCAGTTGTTATATAGTTGAGCGGAGATTAACACTATAGTATTTAGTACTAGTATGATGAATATGCACCTTGTTTCAAGATCAAATCACTTGAGTTTGCAACATTCAAGCCTAACTGTAGGCTTGAATACAGACAGATTACTAGGGCATCATGTAGCGGGCACATTGTCTGGTAGCCTACAGATGTAGGATCTTAATTTAATCGCCCTGTTGCAGGAAAACATTCCTGCAATGCAGAAAATGTAAAACTTGTGTTGTATTTGATGTTTATAAAGGCTTCTGAAGTTTGTAATTTCCACTTTTGAAATGTCAGTCTTAATTTTCCCTTACGAAATATGCATCAACATCTATAAAAATGTTCATTAATTATAACATAATAATTCACATTTCCTGTTGCTGCAGGAGGATTTTCCTGCTGTGGTAAACTGGCTCAAATTATATCTGTATGTAGCACAGTATCAAAGTCACGACTTCGCCAGTTATTTGCATAATATTCAATCTTGCTCAACTCTGGTTGCACCCTCAACTATCAAATTGCTCAATGTCTCCTTGTAACAACGCCTACCATAAAAAATGACAGACTTCTTGAAGTTTTGTCAAAGTAGTTTTCAGTCTCAATTTAGGTTAAAACATTTGAATGTACAGCTCATATAAGTTGTGGTGTTTAGTGTGTGTGTGTGTGTGTGTGTGTGTGTGTGTGTGTGTGTGTGTGTGTGTGTGTGTGTGTGTGTGTGTGTGTGTGTGTGTGTGTGTGTGTGTGTGTGTCTGTGTGTGTGTCTGTGTGCGTGTGTGCGGTGCCTTGCCCTGTTGGCCCTGGGAGATTTCCACTACACTTGAGTGCATCGCGTCCTGGTGTTTGGGAGCTTATGAGCTCAGAGGACTGGATATTGACTCCATCACCACTGGCTGAGGCCGCACATTGTTCTGAGTGGCAGTGGATTATTCTCACATTCACCCCCCAAAACAGACACCACTCTCAGCGATAACCGCTCCACAGATTGAACAATTACAGGTCTTGACATTTATGGCCAGACAGCCACTCCAGTCACTTCCACCCTCCTGCACAGCACCAAATGGACTCCAGCTAAAAATCTCAGTTCCATATCTGGGAGACCCAGTATTACTTTTCGTCTCTATGGCTTTAGATTGATGCCATCTTCCTTTCCGGTGAATTTCTTGGTGCTCTATTACCGGTAAGCGGACAAGCGGAAAATAGTTTCTGTAGTCTTGTAGGTGTGCTCAGACATGCCTTGTTGGAGGGTCTGTGAGGCATGCCTCTTTGGGATCATTCACACGGTCATTCTATATGAAACTAAACACTCGAGTTCATATGGTCACAACTTTCGGTCTGAGACTTTCAGCGGCTTCTCGAGTGTTGGAGAGCAGTAACTAGTTAGAAGGCGCTCAACCAAAGTTAGAGGAAGTGCAACCAAAACTCAAAAGAAAGGAATAGGCGCAACTCTTTTAATAGTGAGTGAGAGTCATGCCAATTGCTTCTGAATTGTTTACAAATGTAAATTATAAACTGGGTGGTTCGAGGTTGTTTTTACTGCTCTAATTATTTTGGTTAACAGTTTATTATAGCAACAAGGCACTTCAGGGTTTGTGGTATATTGCCAATATACCACGGCTAAGGGCTGTATCCAGGCACTCTGCATTACGTCGGGCTTAAGAACAGCCCTTAGCCGTGGTATATTGGCCATATACCACACCCCCTCGTGCCTTATTGCTTAATTATTCCTTTCGCAAATTGCATAGTGGTTTGACGGTACATTCGAAATGATTTCCCTGTATTATGCATGAGCTTTCAAAAAGTGTTTCTTCTTCCTGTTTTGGATTTGGTTGAGGCTTTACTCCATCTTGATCTTTCGAGTGTGTTGCTCCGCAGGTGAGTTAAGGCCTGTGGCTCGGTGGTGCCTCGTTCAGCACGCCACCGCCGATGGGCAGCCACTGTCTTTCAAGAAGCTTTTCATTCTGGTAACAAGTGATTGTTCGTGTACAACTATTTTCATCCCCTGTACAGACGTCGCTCTCCTCAGGCGTCCCTCTCCTCCGCACACCCGCCTTATCTCCCTTCTGCCAGGTTATTAGTTTCTTTGCCATTGCCATGGCAACAAAGCACTGCGCCCGTCTTCCTGTCGTCCATTACTTCTCTGAACTGTCGGGAGGGAAAAAGAGAGAAACCAGCGCAGAAACGCTGGAACGGGGGAAGCAAATGAGCAAAGACCACTATGGAGAGACTACGCACCTCCACAGCAGAGCTACGGCAATCTCTCTCCTCTCTCTCTCTCCTCTCAAGACTACAGGAGCCTCCTGTGATTATGTGTGGGGATGTTTTAGAGCGAGAAAGAAGAGATAGCCCTTGTGTGTTTCTGAACTTATTTTTGCGACAGTTAGCCTTTGTCTTAATTAATGTGTGTGTGTGTATTATGTGACATAGTGTGTGTTTATATGGTTGTGTGTGTTGTATGACATGGTTGTGTGTGTTGTATGACATGGTTGTACATGTTGTATGACATGGTTATGTGTGTTGTATGACATGGTGTGTGTTTCTGAGTGACATGGTGTGTGTTTCTGAGTGAGTATGCATTGTATCTGTCAATGACCTAGCCCATTCTTATCAGATTGTATGTGGAGGCTCTCCCAGCTTGACTCACATCGACCGTCTCTGAATAAAGTCTCAACTGCCATTTCACGTAGCACACAGGTCATCCCTAATGCCTATTTATGTATTCAAAATGTCATAGATGCACTCAGTTTTATTACTCAGGATACAAAATAGATGTTCTACTTTGCTTCAGTACTCATCTCAATTGCTCGTTGCTGTGTTTTACAGCACTGCAAGACTTTGCAGGATGCCAAGTCAAATTAGTCTCTTTAAAGCTCACACTGCAATGTGAGTAGATTAAGCAAGTTCACTTCACACAGGGAGCAAAAAATAAAAAAGGAGAGACAAGTTTAGAAAACATCAAGTTTATGAAATGTGTCAGTTTAGAAAAAGAAGCTTGCAGCTGAGCAGATCTACTTAGAGCAGAGATACTCCACTTAGGCCCAATTAGAATGAATCCTTTAACTGAACTTAAACCTTGTGAAATATTCATTCCTCCTCTCCCTCTGCCCCTGAAGAGGCGGGAGACCAGGGCTTCTCTATTTTCTCTCTAGGGGGTGCTGTGCTCCCATACTCCGGGTGTGGAGACCCGGCTTCAATAGGGAGATGCCTAGTCATGCACCTTTTCACACACATATTGACCAATTCTTCAAGTCTTCCATCCAGTGTAGCTACCTGTTCTTATGGATTGACAGGAAGGCAAGTTGGGAGACAAGATGGACATACACAGACAAGGAAGAGAAAGGGGGAAGTAACTAACAGAAAGACAATGAGCACATTTACATGCACACCAATATCCCATTATTATTCGGGATACTCAAGTATTCTGCTCTTGAGTTGACGCATATTAACATCATATCCCATTTACACTAACCCAAAAAAGCTTGTATCCCGGTTATGTGAAACCCGAATAAGATGCCTGGGATATTTTGATCTAAGAAGGGATACTGTGGCATGTAAACATCTATCCCATTTACTGCTTTTGCGGTCTGCGTTTCTCATATCATGGGTGTTCTGTGATGATGTTTTCATCTGATTGTCAATCAAATCATTTCAAAAGGTAGGCTACCTGCTCAGTTCGATCCACCATAATATTTCCATAATAATTTTGCCTACTATAATTAATTTACTATAATTTACTCCTGGCTATGCAATAACTCCAAAACAGTGGAAAGATTGGTCCTGTGCAAAATGTCCAAATGTAATCAGTTTGACCAGTTTTAAGGAAATTAAATGCTGAGAAAACGACAAAACACGTTTCCAATAAGACTTCAGTTCCTCTTGGCTGTGTATTTTATGTGGTTGAAATACTGTCTGCTTGCATAACAGTGCCAAAGATAACACATTACACACACATTGACATTTTCTCAAGAAATGCTGAAAGAATGAAATCATATTTCTCCACTCCTGTTCCCGAGACAAAATTAACATTTGTTGTGTAATTTCACTGCAAGGAATGCATTATTCTGCAGGAGTTAATATTATATTACATGTGAGTCGTTATAGACCTACAGTAAGTTACTATTCCATTTAACCCATATACTTAAATAAGGAATATTCTGTTTAGTCATGGTAACAGGGATACTCATGAGCGGGATATCAAAGGTGCATGTAAACAGCTTATTCCCAATAAGACCTTAAGCGGGATATGAGCTTAAACGTGTAAACATGTAAACGTGGTCACTGTCCAACTAATCCACATGTCATGTCCATATATGTCATTCTCCATTCTCCCTGCTCTAGGGTAAAATAAAGGAAATAGTGTCTTATTTAGAATTAGTTAGTTTCGACTGTTCTCAAAGTTCATAGTTGACCAAATTTAAATGACACATGCCTGAAGACACCACACACAAGGTGCATAGTGTTTCTGCTTGAGGGTTTTAATGGCAGCTGGGCTGGGGGCTGCGACCTTGTTATGGCAGCCGTCCTAAGTAGTGGTGTTCAGAGACAACAGAAAGTTAGACTCAGACAAGGGCAAAGCCATAAAAAGTAAACGCCTTTCTCTCTCTGCACTGAACTTTTCCAAAGCTCTCAACAAAATGTGTTGTTTTCTAATCCAAATGGCCATTTTCAACTCAACACCAGGGGCTAATATATGATCTGGTTTCACTTTACCCCCCCCGCAAAAAAATATTGTTGTTCAAATCATTGATGTTCTCAAGAGGGTGATTTGCGGAAAAGAAATGAGAGAAGATATTGACTCTTAACATAATAATGGTCGGAGAGATAAGAAAAAACAATTAGCATTACATTGTCAGGGTAAGGCTAGCTTACAGTGTTCCTCAAAGACACTGACTGAAAAGAGCAGGCGTCAAGATGGACAGCACTAATGGAGTCTCAGGACTTTTTCAATGTTCTACAGCTCCATTCTACTGACGCTTGCCCAAGGAAGAAAAATTGCTTCACAATGGAACAATATGGAAGCAATTATAATTGTTTTACCGAGATCTAATGAGCAACCAGAATTGCAAAAGTCTAATATAGCTGTAATTACTATAGGGGACCGTGTTTTAAAATATACTGTAGAGGATATTATGAAGAGGACCATGGTTTGAGATGTAGATGGACATTATGAAGGGGTCCATGTTTTGAAAAAAATGTAGCATCTCATGTTTGTAATAAAAAGTGACCAACCTGAATACCAACGGAACACATCTCACAGAAGGACATCTACACTGATCAAATGCCAAGATGGGGACCACACTACAAACTCCCTGCTGGACAAGTCTAAACATGTTCTGTAAGAGGATGGAACCAAGCCCTCTTCACACTAACACAAGGCAGTGTGCTCTGAGCAGGCAGACAGGCAGACTCCACATGTGCCGGGGCCGTCGGGGGGACGTTTAATCATGTCACGCCGAGCAGTTGGTGCAGCGCACGCAGCAGATGCCCCGCAATCCGCCTGCTATTAATCCACAAGAGCCTTGGAGCTGCCAAGGAGAGCAGAGTGCCGGAGAGAGCCAGAGTTAGCCGGTGTCGGAGCAGGGACAATGGGTTGCAGGAACATACAGGTGAGCCGATCCGAGGACGGGTGAAAAGCAGGGGAGCTCCTCGTCACCAGCTGTCAGTGTCCAGCCGATCGCCGTTTGCCAACCTTCTGTTTTTCTCTGTTCTTCCACAGCCTCCTGCCTTTGCTCTCCATGCCGCTCCAAGCCCAAATCCCTACCAATCTCCCAACGTGAGACAGAGTGGGCTCGGATAATCGGCTTCCGCTGAAGGAGAGGTTTGTACGGTGGGACGGGTGGCTGAGAGAGGCCAGTGGAAGGGTGGGGACTGTGTGTGTTTGTGTCCATGAATGTGTAAATATGTGTGTGTTTGTGTGTGTGTGTCCATGTATGTGTAAATGTGTGTGTGTGTGGGGGGGGGGGGGGGGGGGGGGGGTATAGGCTTAGTGGCTCCGTGCATCATGACATGCTTAGAAGACAGCATGTGCCACTTTTCACTCTAGCCCCTCTAGACCATGTTCACATGAGCAGGTCTGTGAAAAATGGTTTTACATTGAACCATGAGTTCAAGCCAACAGGCTAATTGTGTCCTAGTTAGTGTGATGCTGGTGTGAGCAGAATGCTGAATGCTCTCTAAACACAAAGACGCTGCATGTCGTTATGTTGCTACTGTTTTGAGGATTGTAGATGTAGTTCAGTATGCTATATAAGAGATGCATGCAGTATATAGGTGTATGTGCATTCTGTTATGTGTGTAAGAGATGCACCTTACTGTATGTTGATGCAAATGAATTATATCTTACTTACACTGTGTATGTTCAGCTCAATAGATTTGGAAATGTACTGGCAACATTTGGGGAATACTTTTCAGGACCTACAGTGCATTTTGAAAGTATTCAGACCCCTTCACCTTCTCCACATTTTGTTACGTTACAGACTTATTCTGAAATGGATTAAATTGTTGTTATTTTTTTCTCATCAATCTACACACAATACCACACAACAACAAAGCAAAAACAGGTTTTTAGAAATTTCGCAAATGTACTATAAATAAAAAACAGAAATACCTTATTTACAAAAGTATTCAGACATTTTTATATCTTGTTTCGACTGATCATCCTTGAATTGTTTTTACAACTTGATTGGAGTCCACCTGTGGTAAATTCAATTGATTGGACATGAGGTCCTACAGTTGACAGTGTATGTCAGAGCAAAAACCAAGCCATGAGGTCGAAGGAATTGTCCGTAGAGCTCCAAGACAGGATTTTGTTGACGCACAGATCAGGGGAAGGGTACCAAAAGTGTCTGCAGCATTGAATGTCCCCAAGAACACAGTGGCCTCCATCATTCTTAAATGGAGGAAGTTCGGAACCACCAAGACTCTTCCTAGAGCTGGCCGCCCGGAAAAACTGAGCAATTGGGGGAGAAGGGCCTTGGTCAGGGAGGTGTCCATGAACCTGATGGTCACACTGACAGAGCTCCAGAGTTCTTCTGTGATGTGATACCCTTATAAAAGGACAACCATCTTCTGCAGCACTCCACCAATCCGGTCTTTATGATAGAGTGGCCAGACGGAAGCCACTCCTCAGTAAAAGGCAAATGACAGCCCGCTTATGTTTGCCAAAAGGTACCTAAATACTCTCAGACCATGATAAACAATATTCTCAGGTCTGATGAAACCAAGATGGGAAGTCTTTGGCCTGAATGCCAAGTGTCACGTCTGGAGGAAACCAGGCACCGCTCATCACCTGGCCAATACCATCCCTACGGTGAAGCACGGTGGTGACAGCATCATGTTGTGGGGATGTTATTCAGCGGTAGGGACTGGGAGACTAGTCGGGATCAAGGGAAATATGAACGGAGCAAAGTACAGAGAGATCCTTGATGAAAATCTGCTTCGGAGAGCTCAGGACCTTAGACTGGGGTGAAGCTTCACCTTCCAAGAGGACAACCCTAAACACACAGCCAAGACAACGCAGGAGTGGCTTCGGCACAAGTCTCTGAATGTCCTTGAGTGGCCCAGCCAGAGCCCAGACTTGAACCCAATCCAACATCCCTGGAGAGACCTGAAAATAGCTGTGCAGCGACGCTCCCCATCCAACCTGACAGAGCTTGAGAGGATCTGTAGAGAAGAATGGGAGAAACTACCCAAATACAGGTGTGCCAAGCTTGTAGCTTCATACCCAAGAATACCCAAAGCTGTAAATCAGGTCTGAATACTTATGTAAATGTGATATTACATTCTTGTATTTTATTATGGGGTACTGTGCGTAGATTGATGAGAAAAGAACAACAATTTAGTACATTTTTGAATAAGGCTGTAATGTAACAAAATGTGGAAATAGTGAAGGGGTCTGAAAACTTTCCGAATGCGCTGTATGTGCATCATCTACATATTCATTATCCTTTTAATTATTCATTATCCTTTTAATTATTCATTATCCTTTCGTCATTCATTATCCTTTCGTTATTCATTATCCTTTCGTTTGACGGAATTTTTACAACCTTAACTAATATGAGTTTTTATTACACACACACGAAGCATGAAGATAAGTGTAAAAATCTAATAGGAATGACAAACGTATACACTTTCATGACAGACGTGTGTGTGGGTGGTTGTGTGTGCATGCGTGCATGTGTTTGTGTCTGTGTGTGGGTGCATGCGTGCATGTGTGTGTGTGTGTACAGGGCACGTTCAAATCCGGACAGTCTAGCCACTAGATGTCAGTATAAACACTGTCACCTAGTAGTGGGTCACAGCCGAGGTCCCTCTGCTCTCTGAGATGAGTGCACCAAGGATCAATATTGAACTTGACTGTTCTTGCTTCTGCTCTCCCCTATTCATCTGCACACAGCAAAGCTTCAGCTCAGCTGTGAATTAACACATATCTGAATTTGCTATGGTGCAGAGAGAGAGAGAGAGAGAGAGAGAGAGAGAGAGAGAGAGAGAGAAAAAGAGAGAGAGAGAGAGAGAAAAAGAGAGCGAGAGAAAGGGAAGCGACAGAGAGGGAAAGAGAGAGCGACAGAGACAGAGACAGAGAGGCAGGGAGAGAGCGAGAGGGAGAGAGAAAGAAAGAGAGAGAGAAACAAATATATGTATATATATGTTGTATGTAGTGCATGTGTAGCAATCTATCCATGACCAAAGTTCACATTTGTGATGAACTGCCCAATGTTCTCCACCTCGACCGGATGTTACCCTCTGATCCTGGATATCCATGACATTGCTGATACACTTTGAACACCCTTTTCCAATAAAGGTTTACATAAGATAACAGGAAGGGAGGGACAGAGAAAAGGTCCCTGCCCTTTTTCAGTTGGCTAAACCTGCAGGCCAGCGTTAAAGACGACACTGTCAAAATCACATTCATTACCCTCCTCAATAGCCTCCTCAGTCAAGCTAGGCTGTATTCACTGGGGCTTCCTTTTTCTCTTCATAAAGCACCCCTCCCCAGTAATTAGAAAGAGAAAGTAATAAATCAATACACAAGTGGTTGTCTGGAGCTGGAGTACTTGAAGAGCTTGGGACATTAATACATTAACCAGAGAAATAGACATTACATTGTAATCAATCCTTCTACACAAATCAAGTTAACCAGGGAGATTGGGGCCTTATTTTATGATAAATCTACATCCTGTACATTACAGTGGGTCAATATGTACCTCAGAGGTGTAAATGGTGGCTGGTCTTTGGCACTTAGCAGGAAGTACACTATACACTATTGACTTTTCAAATGCTCATCCATTAAGGGAAACAAGATTAGAGCCATATCAATTTACACTCACCCATTGGGCTGATGTACACATCACATCTGAGTGTCAGAGGTGGGACAGGAGGGGAGTTGTATGGGCGTGAAGTGATGAGCATACAAATGTGTTTGTTTGTGTATGTGGAGGATGGGGATGTGTGAAGAGTCAGGGAGAAATGTTACGAAATATATACCATAGAGCTCTCTCTCTCTCTCTCTCTCTCATTTAAAGGCCTTTATTGGCATGGGAAACATATGTTTACATTGCCAAAGCAAGTGAAATAGATAATTAACAAAGTGAAATCAACAATAGCTTTTTTTACAGTAAACATTACACTCACATGCACTCTCTCTCTCTCTCTCTCTCTCTCTCTCTCTCTCTCTCTCTCTCTCTCTCTCTCTCTCTCTCTCTCTCTCTCTCTCTCTCTCTCTCTCTCTCTCTCTCTCTCTCTCTCTCTCTCTCTCTCTCTCTCTCTCTCTCTCTCTCTCTCTCTCTCTCTCTCTCTCTCTCTCTCTCTCTCTCTCTCTCTCTCTCTCTCTCTCTCTCTCTCTCTCTCTCTCTCTCTCTCTCTCTCTCTCTCTCTCTCTTTCATTGAATTCAATGGGCTTTATTGGCATAGGAAACATATGTCTTTGTCTCTCTCTCGCTCTCTCTCTCTCTCACTCATGCACGCATAACACACACAAAACACACACACACACCCATTGTCTTGATTGTCATTGGTTATATGCATTCTTGAAGTCTCTTTTGTGCACATAAAGTGACACAATATAATTTAATAATATATTAGCTTGATTTATACCAGAGGTTCAATTGATTTGAATTAATTCAGTAGCCTGTGAACAAGCATTATTACGGACACAAATTACGCTGACAGAGATTTATGCTATAAATGAAGTGGCAGGCCTCATTATACGACTTTATAATCTATCACGTCTTTAAAATGCAATTAGGCATTATTAGAGTAATGGCAGAATACAATTCAGTGAATGAAAAAATCTAATCAGTCTGAAATTGAAAATCAAACTAATGTTGAATGGTTCAGTTAAAAAATAATGACTAACCAAAGTTTCCTATTACCCAAAAGTATCATTAAGTAATTACATGTGGGTAATGATATGACATTTCAGACCGTTCAGAATGTGCACAAAATACTGAAAATCGTTTATTGCCAATCTTTCTTCTCCATAGCTGTTATTGAGCTTTCCTATAGTGTTCTTACTGCTTCCTCTCCACGTAGGCCCCTATTGGGTAAGACACATACGGCTCTCTGCGGGTCATCGTTCTACTGTCTCTCTACAAGGAACATGTGTATAACTGAAATCCAGGATCATGTCCAACAAAGGGGAAAAGACTGACATCCCTCTAAAGGCAAAGAACAATACTTTTCCATGACATTTCAGTCAAATAGCAGACACTGCAGAACCACTAGGATTAAGTGCCTTGCTCAAGTGCACTTCGACAGATTTTTCACCTAGTCAGCTCAGGGGTTCAAACCAGCAAGCTTTCGGTTACAGGCCCAATGCACTTAACCGCAAGGCTACCTGCCGCCCAGCTGGTCATTTACAACAGGGAGATGATGAGGTCTACATCTGTCTTTCTTGAACTTGCGTTATCATGTGTACCTGCACAGGACATATGTGACAGAGTTAAGATCATAACCATAACCTCACTCCACAGCTTGAAACGTCTTCACCTGTGGCGCTGAATTGCTAGCTTTTTGGTGGGGCAGCTGGATAGTACCTTGACAAGTGGGCGGTCACACGTGTTTGCGATGCAGAGGATCCCTGGTTCAAACCCGGTTAGGGACAGGGAAGGAGGTGATACTGGCAATTACGCCAATGCCTGTTACACATACAATATACAAAGCTGGAGTACATTCAACGACATCCTCAGTTGTCCACCGAATGTGTCACTCTTCAACTTATGTGGGATTTCGTCTCTTTCGAGAAGCTTCTGTTCACCTCTCAGTTAGAAATGCAAAATTGGAGTCAGGTGAAATGTCCTCAAGCGTCATTCTCAAATGTTTTACTTGTAATTTACAATGTCAGTTCTCTGTTGTCATCTGTAAAGGCATCCTCGAATTATGAGTCAGACCACTTAGAATCTCCTAAAATGGATTCTGTACACATGTACACCATACACTCCATATAGCCAAGGAAACACAAGCCCTTCCAGGCACACACGTCTACACACACCACAGTAACACTCCACTACCCACAGAGACGTACACCAAAATGCCCAAACAAACAAGCAGCCATAAGCTTGGGGTGAAGGTGTACATCGAGAATAGTGGCTGAACTCGGGAATGGGTGGTGTGATCCAGTAACGACCTTAAACCTCAATGACAACCTCAGTCTCCTGAGGTGAGCGAGCGGGACACAGCGCTGGCCCTCTCAGCCTGTCAAAGAGCGGTGAAGGATGGATGGAGCTCCGTGGGCCCGTCGAGCACCCCTCCACACGTCCCTGCTCTAATGATTCCCCCCTGCTGGGCTCAGGGAGAGACTTGACCATGACAGTGGATACTGAGTTTCACTTCAGGGACTGGAATAGGTGTGTGTGTGTGTGTGTGTGTGTGTGGGGGGGGTGTGTGTGTGTGTGTGTGTGTGTGTGTGTGTGTGTGTGTGTGTGTGTGTGTGTGTGTGTGTGTGTGTGTGTGTGTGTGTGTGTGTGTGTGTGTGTGTTTTGTGTCAAATGAAATCACATTTTATTGGTCACATACACATATTTAACCTGTTAGTGTGTAGGGGGCGCTATTTTCACTTTGGGAAAAAATCGTGCCCAAATGAAACGGCCTTTTACTCTATTCTAGATCGTACAATATGCATATTATTATTACTATTGGATAGAAAACACTCTCAAGTTTCTAAAACTGTTTGAATTATATCTGTGAGTAAAACAGAACTCATTTTGCAGCAAACTTCCAGACAGGAAGTGAAAAATCTGAAATCGAGGCTCTGTTCTAGGGCCTGCCTATAAATGTCCTTGATATATATCAGTATACATGCACTTCATACGTCTTCCACTAGATGTCGACAGGCAGTGAGAGAAGAAATGGAGTGTATAACTTGATCTGGGGTCGAATAAAAGCTCTTTGTATGACGTGTTAGAATTCCTTCCGCAGTGTTAGAATTCTAAAAATAACTTCATTACGACATCCAGCTTAGTTATAGCGAGAGAGTACCCAAAATCTGGGCGCAAACGACTATTTCACATGTTCGACAGATATATGAAATAGCATCATAAAATGGGTCCTACTTTTGACGATCTTCCATCAGAATGTTGTACAAGGGGTCCTTTGTCGGGAACAATCGTTGTTTGGATTTAGAATGTCCTCTTCTCCAGTCAATTAGCACGGAAAGCTAGCAAAGTAGCGCGAAGCTCTCCTTCCTGAACAAAGGCACACAACGCAACACGCCTAACGTCCCGAATAAATTTCAATAATCTAATAAAACTATATTGAAAAAACATACTTTACAATGATATTGTCACATGTATCAAATAAAATCAAAGCCGGAGATATTAGTCGTCCATAACGACAGCTTTACAGAAGGCAAAACCAGGTCCCTTCACGCGCTCTCCAGAAAACAGGAAACTGGTGACACGTCATGCCGAGAGCTTTTATTCGACCCCAGATCAAGTTATACACTCCATTTCTTCTCTCCCTGCCTGTCGACATCTAGTGGAAGACGTATGAAGTGCATGTATACTGATATATATGAAGCCCATTTATAGGCAGGCCCTAGAACAGAGCATCGATTTCAGATTTTCCACTTCCTGTCAGGAAGTTTGCTGCAAAATGAGTTCTGTTTTACTCACAGATATAATTCAAACGGTTTTAGAAACTAGAGAGTGTTTTCTATCCAATAGTAATAATAATATGCATATTGTACGAGCAAGAATTGAGTACGAGGCCGTTTAAATTGGGCACGATTTTCCCCCAAAGTGAAAACAGCGCCCTCTGTCCTCAACAGGTTAAGAACTAGTGTATCTATCATTTCCTATACATCATGTATTTTTTAGTTATGTTTATGAATAGTTATTTGGTCAGAATATGTGAGTGTCAGAAAAATATCCGGACGTTGTGGGAAAAAGATGCTACGTTAGCACAATGTATAACCACTGATTTCAGCTCTAAATATGCACATTTTCGAACAAAACATAAGTGTATGTATAACCTGATGTTATAGGACTGTCATCTGATGAAGCTTATCAAGGTTAGTCAAAAATGATATATCTTTTGCTGGTTTGTTACGATCGCTAACTTTTGCTGCTGGGGAATGGCTTGTGTTTCTGGCTATTGTGGTAAGCTAATATAATGCTATATTGTGTTTTCGCTGTAAAACACTTAAGAAATCGGAAATATTGGCTGGAATCACAAGATGCCTGTCTTTCATTTGCTGTACACCATGTATTTTTCAGAAATGTTTTATGATGAGTATTTAGGTATTTGACGTTGGTGTCTGTAATTACTTTGGCTGCTTCGGTGCTATTTCTGACGGTAGCTGTGATGGTAGCTGCAATGTAAAACTGATTTATAGCTCAAATATGCACATTTTTCGAACAAAACATAGATTTATTGAATAACATGTTATAAGACTGTCATCTGATGAAGTTGTTTCTTGGTTAGTTTGGTTGGTTCTTGGTTAGTTAGGTTGGTTTTGTGCATGCTACCTGTGCTGTGAAAAATGTCTGTCCTTTTTTGTATTTGGTGGTGAGCTAACATAAATATACGTGGTGTTTTCGCTGTAAAACATTTTAAAAATCGGACATGTTGGCTGGATTCACAAGATGTTTATCTTTCAAATGCTGTATTGGACTTGTTAATGTGTGAAAGTTAAATATTTGTAACGGGCTTCCTCCTTCTCCTCATCCGAAGAGGAGTAGCAAGGATTAGACCAAAATGCAGCGTTGTGATAAGACATGATTTTTAATCAACAAAACAGAAAACACGACGAACACTTGAATAATTACAAAACAACAAACGACGTAGACAGACCTGGACGACGAACTTACATGAAACACGAAGAACGCAAGAACAGGAAAACTGACTACATAAAACGAACGAACAAACAAAACCGAAACAGTCCCGCGTGGCGTAACATACACTGACACAGGAGACAACCACCCACAACAATCAATGTGAAAACACCTACCTTAATATGGCTCTCAATCAGAGGAAATGAAAACCACCTGCCTCTAATTGAGAGCCATATCAGGTCACCCTTTAACCAACATAGAAACACATAACATAGACTACCCACCCAAACTCACGCCCTGACCGTCAAACACATACAAAAACAACAGAAAACAGGTCAGGAACGTGACAATATTTCTAAAAAATATATTTTGAATTTCGCGCCCTGCACTTGAGCTGGCTGTTGTCATAAGTGTACCGACCTCGGGCTTGCAGCCAGAAGAAGTTAACTTTACACCATAATAGGCTATCAGCCATCTTAACTTTCAGCCATCTTAACACTATAAGCCATCTTAACACAAGGGTTGAATAAAGCAAAAGTTTCAGAATCAGGGTGATTGCTTTTTTTACCTAGTGGGAGTAGTTTCGTCTGGCAAAGAAGGTTATTTGAAGGTTACACATATGCTGATAAACACCTGGCCATGACCGTCACTTGGTAACCCCCAGCGTCTTTAAGATTTACCTGGACTAATCCAAATCCTGCATCAAAGGCTGTTTTGGCTCCATTCAAACCCCTGCAGAGAAAAGGGTCATTCAGGGACGTTAGCTCACCCAAGCCTTTTAGTTATAGACAAGGCGTAACGTAACCAGAACAGCCACATTTGTTCACATTTGTTATATTTGGGCCACAAAGTTCATATTTTACACTCAACAGTCTGTGTGAACATTATTACAATGTTGGTTTGGCGTATGAGTGAAGAGTTTCCTTTCCAGAGGACAATAAATGATTGTGTTCTATTCAACTTGACAATTGATGTATGATTCATCTGAGGTAATCAATGGCATGACAATAATTCACTTGGAATACTTGGTTACCCCCCGCTTTATCTGTGTTGTCAAGTTCTCACATACCAATGAAATGTTCACCGATGTGTTCAACTTCTCTGGGATATGTGGGACGGTAGCGTCCCACTTGGCCAAAGCCAGAAAAAATGTAGCGCGCCAAATTCAAATATATTACTATAAAAATCAATATTTCATGAAATCACACATGAAAGACACCAAATTAAAGCTACACATGTTGTGAATCCAGCCAACAAGTCTGATTTCAAAAAGGATTTACGGCAAAAGCACACCAAACGATTATGTTAGCTCAGTACATAGCCACAGAAAAACACAGCCATTTTCCCAGCAAAAGATAGTAGTCACAAAAAGCAGAAATAGAGATAAAATTAATCACTAACCTTTGATGATCTTCATCAGATGACACTCATAGGACATCATGTTACACAATACATTTATGTTTTGTTCGATAATGTGCATATTTATATCCACAAATCTCGGTTTACATTGGCGCCATGTTCAGAAATGCCTCCAAAAGATCCGGAGAAATTGCAGAGAGCCACGTCAAATAACAGAAATACTCATCATAAACGTTGATGAAAGATACATGTTTTACATATAATTAAAGATACACTTGTTCTTAATGCAACCGCTGTATCAGATTTCAAAAAAACTTTACGTAAAAAGCACACCATGCAATAATCTGAGACGGCGCTCAAACATAACAACATTTCTCCGCCATGTTGGAGTCAACAGAAATACGGAATTACATCATAAATATTCCCTTACCTTTGATCATCTTCATCAGAATGCACTCCCAGGAATCCTAGTTCCACAATAAATCGTTGTTTAGTTCAATAATGTCCATTACTTATGTCTAATTAGCTACTTTTGCTAGCATGTTTAGTGCACATGTCCAAAAGCTCGCGCAAATGCAGGCGAACTCGGACGAAAACTTCAAAAAGTTATATAACAGGTCGAATAAACTGGTCAAACTAAGTAGAGAATCAATCTTCAGGATGTTGTTACCATATATATCCAATAACTTTCCAACCGGAGCATTCCTTCATGTCTGTAGAAGTTATGGAATGCAAGGCGATATCATGAGGAAAGCGTGTGACCAGGAACTGGCAATCTGCCAGACCACTGACTCATTCCCCTCTCATCCGGCCCCACAACACAGCATAAGATTCATTCCACGTTCTACAGACTGTTGACATCTAGTGGAAGGCGTAGGAGGTGCAAACAGATCCATATCTTACAGGGAATTGAATCGGCGATGAGTTGAACATTGTCCAGTCTCAGAATTCTCACTTCCTGTTTGGATTTTTTCTCAGGTTTTTGCCTGCCATATGAGTTCTGTTATTCTCACAGACATCATTCAAACAGTTTTAGAAACTTCAGAGTGTTTTATATTCAACAGTAATAATAATATGTGTATATTAGCATCTGGGACAGAGTAGGAGGCAATTCACTATGGGCACGCAATTCATCCAAAAGTGAAAATGCTGCCCCCTATCATACATAAGTTAAAGGATAGTTCACCCAAATTGGACAAGGTATGACAGAAATCCATGCTTTGGTTTAGGTAGATTTGTGCCAGAAATGCTCAAACGTTAGCTTTTGGAAACATTGCCAAGGAAACTAAACCGATACATGGATTGCTGTCATACCTTGTCCATAGACTGCTTACAGGATAAGGAAACCAATGTCAGTTTGTAATTTGGGTGAACTATCCCTTTAATTCAAGTGATTTAATGTTCTGATTGCTGAAAAACACTACTCTTTTGCATCAAACAAATACAATTTAAATAAAATCCCACCACTTTAAACTATGTACATTTTACCTTCAAGCACTTTGCATCGTGAGTGATTTCAAATCAAGCACTTGTTTCAGGGAACAATACAGAGGAAAATAAACCTGAAGGTGGAACGCCACCTGAATAGGAACGAGCGAAGCCTTGCCTTAGAAATGTTCATAAACATAATTTTTGGTTTGAATGGCTTTTCATGGATTAAGGCCTCTGTAACAGTGATATTATGCAGAGCTAGCCTTCTCAGCTCTGTGTCCTGGAGGCCGGTTGAGCTGGATGGAGAACAGCAGAACAGCAGAAGGAATTCCACTTCCACTAGCAGTTATTTCGTTTTTTCTCCTCCCATCTATGTGATTGATGAATGTTCACTAGTGCCAAAGACAAGTGATTGATATTAGTGTGAGCTTTGGAATTCATTAACCCTCCATAAAGGACTGTGCTAAGCTAGCGGTGCGGTATAAGAATGAAACAGGTTTCACTGAGGATGACTGGAACAAATTATTTGCAAAATGTCCACCTAATTACTGTATTATTCATTGCAAGTGGATACAAGTCTTTGTTCTGACTGAGAAAATGTTAGGGCCTCTCTCCGCCAAATAACTGTTGCTTATACCACACTCCAAAATGTTCAGGGATGCACAAAAAATACTAATATTGGGGGATAATGACTTGCATTGGATTTGTGGAAAAAATGCTAAAAAGTTTGCATTTAGAGACAGTGGCCAGGTAAACAAAACCGAAGAAAGTATTGCAGTCTTACCTTGTACCTAGACTGTTCACACGGTAAGGAAACCAATCAGTCATTTTGTAATTTGGTTGAACTATCTCTTTAAGCCTATTTCTGTCCTGACAAAACGATCCAGGTCAGAAGCAACTGAGGGGCCAGGAAGTCGTTAGAAGCAGAGCAAGAAGGGAGGGAAAAATGGGGTGTCACGCATTAAGCGGCAGGGAGAAAAATGTGGATATTTTATCCTTAAATTGTTTTGAGAGGCTTCTGCCAGGTAGGGTCATGAATCATGCTGTCTGGGGTCCTTCTGGCACTGCTGGGGACGGCTCCGGGGTGACAGAGGGGGCAATGACAGGTGACCTATCTCTCCTGTACCGCCACAAACCCTACATCACTTAACACTTAATCAAAATGGCTTCTGTCCTGACCCCCCTTCTTCTGACCCCATCATCTGTTTAAACCTTCTCAGGTGCCTCCGAGGTACCATGGCAGAATAGTTCTAATCGGTTTACCTGACGGATACTGGTGGAAACTGCCTAGGTGATTAGAGGGCCACAAAGTGCACATAGGTCTACCCCCCACCCACCCCATGATCAATGAGGGCACCGTCTCTCCCTCATGAATGGTATCACAGTGCGAAGCCGGCAATCAAAACAAACTGAGAGGGTTGTCTTTGAGGCATACATCTGTGGTATTGCACAAGCTAGTCCACTAGTTGGGCATTCTCCCTCTCCCTTTCTCTCTCTCTCGCTCTCTCGTTTGACCTTTTGACAAAGACAACAAACAGGAAACAGAGGATATAGATTTCAGCCACGCAGAGCTCTGTGCAGCTCCATCTGTGCCGATCGATGCATCATACTAATAAGTTCAATCCACAAGCGGCAATTATTGCTAGTCATGTTTGCTCGCCTGAGTGAATAATCTTCCAATTTAGCAAAATCTCAGCAAGGTAAGTGGATACAGGGGACTGGTGGTGTGTGCTTGTTATAAATGGTGTACCTCCATACAGCAGAGCGTAATTAAGATCCCAAAACACACATGTTAATATTAACGCTCAAAGCCCAAGGCTGTGGGGTGTGAGAGCCAGACCAGTGTGTGTGTGTGAGAGAGAGAGAGAGAGAGAGAGAGAGAGAGAGAGAGAGAGAGAGAGAGAGAGAGAGGGAGATATGATCCATACTCAGCCCTAATCCACTAGTGTATTGGATGAGCCATAACTTGCCCAGTAACTGCCAACAAACATTATTGGCGTGTGAATGTTATGAGGTTTCTGGAACCCTTTTAGGAAAAATCCCAAATCTATAAGCACCACAGGGTTGTTGTAGGTGTATCTGATTTTATAAAGAAATGATCAACTCTATCCTCAATTATTCTTCACAGGATTACAGTCAATCGATTCAGTGCTAGAGAATGTGAGAATTTAGAAACTGGAAGCCATGAAACTTTGGATTTCATGTCGAAAAATATATATACTGTATATTCTTGGTTTCAAAAGTTACATATTTGTTATTAGAAAATATATGATATGTCCCTAATAATACATGTAATATTAGGAAATAATAATATGAGGGATATATCATATATTTTCTAATTACAAAAATGTAATTAGAAAATAGCATACTGCATACACCTGTGTTCTTGGCCATGTAGCATATCAATACATGTACCCTGATAACAATAGTTCAGTATAGTCTCCCATGAGACTGAACCTAATGTAGCAGAGAATGTCTATTTGACCTCTAGTAATGTAGGATGTAACGCTTGAACTTGTGAAATCTATTCGTGGTGAACACGAGTAACGTTAACCTGTGCATTATCAATTGGCCTGCAGAGAGCTTGACCCTTTTTTATTGATCTGAATGAGCAAGTTGGATGCATTAGGCTGTGTGGATTTTTGTATCAGTGTATATGTTTTCAAGGGGTTGACTTCTGACCTTTGCTATTCCTGAGTCTATGGTTGTTCGTCCACATGGAACTTGTTTTTCAAGGTTCTGCCAGTCTGTATTGTTTGACCGTTTTCATTATAATTCTATAAGTTTGACTTTCCAATGCTGCTACTTACTTGACTAACCCTGTGAGAAGCATAGGACATCTTCAATTTCTCCAATATACTATTTTTTGGGACAGACTATGTTCCGTTCTGTTATTGCTGATGTAAGATGTTATCCAGGTGTTTCCTGGTCTCCCACGTTTGTTTTCACCCTGAGGGTTCCACGCCATTTCAGCTTGTTCACCTGCTATTACTATCCAGCCTCTGGTGAGGTGGCATGTGGCTTTCCCTGTGTCTGTCTGGGTGTGATCTGAGCCAATCAGTTAACCTAGGGCCCAAAGCAATTAATGAATGTACACCACAGCTGGTAAGGACCCCAGGTCATTTCATGAAAGGGCTCCTTGGTTAATGCTGCCCCTGATTTACGGCTGGCATAGTGCCATCTATGCAAGGAGTGTTCCATTGACCCCTTTCTTCAGGGCTAGTTGCCCTGCTTGAGACCAGTGCTGGCCAGTGGATTCCCGGCCAATTGTTGGTGAATGACAGGCAAAGAGAAGGGGGTGGATGGATCGTATTCCTAAATTGGCAATTAGCTTTAATGAGTGTTTTAATTTTAATGAGCACGTACAGTTCTGATGCTAGATCTCCGGTTCATTTATACCCCTTCCTTTGCAGTCCAATGCATCTTCCTCTAGACCAGGCTTTGGGGCTGTCTGTTCCGATAGGTATGACAGATTGAAGAGCACAAGACTAGAAGCAAATATTGGGGTCGGAACATCCTCCCCCACACCCATGGTTCACTGACCCTCAGCCCAATCATGTCCCAGAGTAAAACACTCCGCCCCTGGCTACCTACAGTTCTTTATATATTTTCTGGACAACAGTCGATCCCTCTTATTATAGGGAAGAACTGATTTCCCCCTGTATTCAAATGTATTCCAGTCGTAACGATTTGTGGCCCACAGCTATAGCCTCAATTAGATTATGTATGGATGTCTTCCTCGGGAAAGTTGGAATAAATGAAGGAAAAAAAATAATTACGGATGACCAGTCTGATGGTGGATGTTTGATATAAATCGTGCTAATGGTTTTAATCCCTCTAAGTGCTGCAGAACTGAACATGGCTGAGTCAGTCACAGATGGCCCACTGCAGCCATTAGTTAAGGCAGTCCACCAGCGTTCAAAGTAGAGGGAACTAAAAGAGAAATAGCTGAAAATGGAGAGACAAATCTAAATTGCTACTACTGCTGTACTACCGCAGATGGAAACTGGAAGACACACAAACTGAGTGTATAACACATTCGGAACTCCTGCTCTTTCCATGACAGACTGACCAGGAGATTCAAATCAAATCAAATTCCAGGTGAAAGCTATGATCCCTTATTGATGACACCTATTAATTCCACTTCAATCAGTGTAGATGAAGGTGAGGAGAAAATTGAGTCATGGATCGTGTATGTGTGCCATTCAGAGGGTAAATAGGAAAGACAAAATATTTAAGTGCCTTTGAACGGGGTATGGTAGTAGGTGCCAGGCACACCGGTTTGTGTCAAGAACTGCATCGCTGCTTGGTTTTTCACGCTCAACAGTTTCCTGTGTGTATCAAGAATGGTCCACCATCCAAATATTAGGAAAGTGTTCTTAATGTTTTGTTCACTGTGCACATTTAAAGGGATACTACGAGATGTAGCATTTGAAATTATGGTATGTTGCTGCTGTACGTGTAGACTTCCAATCAATGCGCTAACGCTAGTTAGCATTGACTTGCAAAACTACCGCTAACTTCCTTCATACTGTACGCAGAGACATAAACATTTTATAATCTTGCAGTATCCCTTTAAATCCGTCATTGACATTTTAGTCTTAATTCACAGCAATTAATTGGTGTAATTTAACTTAAGGACAATAGGCAAAGAAAATTAAAACAAGGCAGTCCATTATTCTCCTGAATGTATATTAATGGGTATTTTGTTGTTTGTAAGTACAGTATATGTATTGAAATGGGTTTTAGACAGCTTTTATGCAATTGTGGACTTGTAGTGTAAATGAACAAAACCACAGAAGCTTGAAATGTAAAGTGTTAACTGGGCTGGACTTGTAAAGGCTTAACTGGGCTGGACTTGTAAAGGCTTAAATGGACTGGACATGAAATGTTAGAGAGGACCTCACAAACAACGTTCATCTCATTTAGATCTCACTGATGTCAGTTTTCTTTAAACTGTGGATCTAATTGATATGGCTCAGGTGAGGCTTTGGCCTGTGAGTCTGTGAGTTAATGACAGATAGCTCAGACTCTGTTCCCATCATCAAGCGTCAGAACGGCAAGAGAAAGTGAGAGAAAGAAACAACAACTAATTAAGCTGTGACGTTAATATGGTTTAGCACAGCGAAGGATTAGTTTCTGTCATGGGATGGTGAGCTGTGCATGCTAATGCTTAAGGAAGGGACGAGACCAATACATCTGGAAAAAAGCAGAAGGAGCATCACTTCATGGAGAAATGCTCAAATTTTTAAATATTGATAGTGACAGTGGCCTAAAAGAAACAGTTCGATGCTCATGAAAATCTGTGAAATGTGTTCTGAAATCATTTGGCGCAATGTGAAATAAGGATAGAATTGTCAAATCAAGCGGGAATTCGTTTTGCATGGGCATATCAAGAAACAACACAGAGAGAGGGAAAGAGAGAGAGAAAAAAACATAATGCCAGAGAAGAGAGAGCATATCCCCATTATTGTAGACTTTGATTCTGACACACCATTGAGATTCTGACACCGTGGCCTGAGATACATTTGCAAACATGACCTGCGGCTTGGCAATTATCTTTCCAAGACCGCATCATTTCAGCTCCGGGGTCGACCCTGCCTGTCACCAACTGTCTATCCTTTCCAGTGACAGGTGCAAGGGTAAATGAAAACATCTCTCCATTGCCAAATAATCACTCCCAGAAAGAATGCAATATGTGGGGTCAAAGGGCATTGCTTTCATTAACAAACAGCAGTGACTATCATGGGTCGACCCTGTGTCACCGGGTGTTTGAGTATATAAAAGACCCTTTTAGACTCCTAATTACATCCCACTCACTGTCGCCCGAGAAGGTGTGAAAGTGTACAGGAAAATGCTATGTGTTGCCAGCCAATGCATTGGCCTACGCAAATACAGCTTGGAGATCTGAAGCAGCCTACATATACTGTATCTATAGGTAGACTTGCTCAGCTGCCAATATACTGTACTGTATATCATAATATGTCAGTGTATTGTAAAGAAGATACAAGGTAAAAGGATAGAGTGTTCTGGCCATCTAGAATATTCAGAGGTTGAACTGAGTTCCTTTCTCCTCGTCATCTTTATCAGAGATACAGATCCAGACCCGTTATCAGGGGTCGCGTTAGTTTTTCACGCAGAAAGAAAAGATCAAATGCAGAAGAAATATCTTGTTGCATTTTGTAAATCTAAAATACTTCCTATTATAATTTCTGCTCGGCATCAGACAGATTTTGTGCTTCAGGCGCACTTCTCCACTCGGATGAGAATTCATGAACAGGCATTTTATCAGCAGACTGTGCTCTGACTGATGTGTAGCTACTTTTTTCATGTACTTTTCTCAGTGTAACATACTTTTCTCTGGTAAAATTAAAGGTTAAATCCTTAAGAGTCTATTGACGTGTGTCAATCTAATTTACATATTTTAAAAAATCGCTATCAAAAGTTGTCAGTTTAATAAACAAATTAGGCACATTTGGGCAGTCTTGATACACAGTTTTGAACAGAAATACAATGGTTCATTGGATATGTCTAAAACTTTGAACATACAAAATCTATATTGCACCTGGGCTGGAAGAATAGATTATGGCCTTTCTCTTGCATTTCAAAGATGATGGTACAAAAAAATACAAAAGAACGGTTGTTTTTTTCATTGTATTACCTTTTACCATATCAATTGTGTTATATTCTCCTACATTCACATTTCCACAAACTTCAAATTGTTTCCTTTCAAATGGTATCAAGAATATGCATATCCTTGCTTCAGGGCCTGAGTTACACGCAGTTAGATTTGGGTATGTCATTTTAGGCACATTTTTTTTTTAAAGGGCGGATAATTAAGAGTTTTTAAGCTAAATATGTCTGTGTTTTGCATGGGCTGTGTCTCAATCAACTACATCTGTCTATGTTGGCCTTCCACATCTGCAGTGGAAGTGATCAAGCTACAGCAGTTTTTGTCAGACCAGGAGACATTCCGAAAATCAGTCTTCTCTAGAAAACTTTTGTAGCATCTGAACGGTTTGGACTAGTAACTAAGAGGACCAGTTTTTGGAAAGATGCGACTCTCAAGAACACGATGGTTCTCTGTTTTGCTCTACGACCCCCACAAGTGTCAAGTGACTCATCTGAAGGTAACCCATACAAATTAATGGTAGTATGGAGGTAGTTTTGTGCCAAAAAAGGGGTTAAATATGTGTCCAAAAAAACTGTGATTTCTTATATCTCCTAGATACGTATATGACAGACACTTCAAAACCAGATTCCTTATTATACATTTTTTGCCATTTATGAATGTGTTATTCTATGCGTTTCTAAGGGCTATAGTAGGAAAGGCCAAATTCAATATTTCATCAAATACTGTTTTTTTTTTAAAGGATACATACAGGGGTCCTAAAATGCTCAATTACCATGGTACGACCATCTTAAAATAATTCCATATGTTAGCTTAGTAGAACATATGGACTTGTAGTATGACGGCCATGCATAGTATTTGCAACAAAAAAAACGTATTAATTGTAGGCTGCTAGCTAAATATTGTTGTACCTATGTTGTCATCTGATGAAAATTTTAATATTTTTGGCCAAATGTGTTGTACTAGTGTATTTTATGTGAAGGAAACATATAGTTGCACACCTCTGATCACTCTATTCAAGCAAAAAACACTGTTGACTTTCAATATAAAATGAAAGTGAAATGATTTAAAACAGATTTTATTGATGGTCTGCATTTTGAAAATGCAGATTTCTGAACTCTAAAACGACCCCTGGTTACATTTCCCTCCCATTCCACATTATGACACAGAAATCTCAAGCTTAGATATTTATGAGGCTCAAGACTTGGGTTTCATGGTATGGTATTATAATAACACCATTAGTCAGGCAGAGATAGCCACTGCTTTTGGCCCCTCCATGATAGACGTGAGGGTTCTGGCCTAAAGGATCCATATGAGATTTCACTGGTGACCCCACACCCACTAGAATCTGAGAACTGAATTGGATCTCCATCGATACTCCCATCTCCATTACACTGCATTAACCCCTGGGTGAATGATCTGTATCACAAGTTCGTCCTGTCTAATTGCTACATGCATTAGTTTTTATCAGCATTATTGCTATATCCTATACTTTTCATGATTCATTTTATCCTGTGTGTTGATGTCAGGTAGAGGACAACTACAAGGTAAGCATATCTTCATGGATCATGTGG
Source organism: Salvelinus namaycush (assembly GCF_016432855.1). Taxonomy (NCBI): domain Eukaryota; kingdom Metazoa; phylum Chordata; class Actinopteri; order Salmoniformes; family Salmonidae; genus Salvelinus; species Salvelinus namaycush. Next base: position 12,065,355 of record NC_052311.1, on the reverse strand, counting down.
TTCTGTAGATGGAGGAAAATTAAGTGACATTTCTGAGAGTAAGGACTTCTTGTTCTCAATTTATTACAGTATTGTACATTTTCTTGATTACCACATTAGTGGTAATGGTAGCTGTGCTCCTTATAATAATAATAATACATATAATAATACAAATACTAATTATTATTATTACGATGATGATTATTATTATTTGACTATGGGTTAAACAGTTTGGCGACACGTGGAAGACATGCTAGTCTGTACAGTAGACATTTTTTCAAATCCATAGACGTGCCAGAGGTGAGTCTCATGGACTTAATTTCAGAGAACATTGACTAATTCTGGTAAATACAGTGTTTAGCTTGTTTTCCAGAATACCGTTTTTGTGGAATATATCATTTAAACTAATGACTCGTTACTCGTCTTGTAACAGTAGGCTACACACTGGGTTTGTCAATGGGAATGTCTAGATGCCAAAAAATTAGCAGCAATAAACAATTCCAGCCAATACATTGTGGCGATGACCGACCACACAATACCCAGTCCCTCAGTCTGACTGAGTTCTTTGTCTGACACAACTACCGTAGTGGCCAAAAGTTTTGAGAATGACACAAATATAAATTTCCACAAAGTTTGCTGTTTCAGTGTCTTTAGATATTTTTATCAGATGTTACTATGGAATACTGACGTATAATTACAAGCATTTCATAAGTGTCAAAGGCTTGTATTGACAATTGCATGAAGTTGATGCAACGGGTAAATATTTGCAGTGTTGACCCTTATTTTTCAAGACCTCTGCAATCCGCCCTGGCATGCTGTCAATTAACTTCTGGGCCACATCCTGACTGATGGCAGCCCATTCTTTCATAATCAATGCTTGGAGTTTGTCAGAATTTGTGTTTTTTTGTTGTCCACCCGTCTCTTGAGGATTGACCACAAGTTCTCAATGGGATTAAGGTCTGGGGAGTTTCCTGGCCATGGACCCAAAATATCGATGTTTTGTTCCCCGAGCAACTTAGTTATCACTTTTGCCTTATGGCAAGGTGCTCCATCATCCTGGAAAAGGCATTGTTGGTCACCAAACTGTTCCTGGATGGTTGGGAGAAGTTGCTCTCGGAGGATGTGTTGGTACCATTCTTTATTCATGGCTGTGTTCTTAGGCAAAATTGTGAGTGAGCCCACTCCCTTGGCTGAGAAGCAACCCCACACATGAATGTTCTCAGGATGCTTTACTGTTGGCATGACACAGGACTGATGGTAGCGCTCACCTTGTCTTCTCCGGACAAGCTTTTTTCTGGATGCACCAAACAATCGGAAAGGGGATTCATCAGAGAAAATGACTTTACCCTATTCTTCAGCAGTCCAATCCCTGTACCCTTTGCTGATAATCAATCTGTCCCTGATGTTTTTCCTGGAAAGAAAGTGGCTTCTTTGCTGCCCTTCTTGACACCAGGCCATCCTCCAAATGTCTTCGCCTCACTGTGTGTGCAGATGCACTCACACCTGCCTGCTGCCATTCCTGAGCAAGCTCTGTACTGGTGGTGCCCCAATCCCGCAGCTGAATAAACTTTAGGAGACGGTCCTGGCGCTTGCTGGACTTTCTTGGGCGCCCTGAAACGCTCGTCACAACAATTGAACCACTCTCCTTGATGTTCTTGATGATCTGATAAATGGTTGATTTAGGTGCAGTCTTACTGGCAGCAATATCCTTGCCTGTGAAGCCCTTTTTGTGCAAAGCAATGATGACGGCACGTGTTTCCTTGCAGGTAACCATGGTTGACAGAGGAATAACAATGATTCCAGGCACCACCCTCCTTTTGAAGCTTCAAGTCTGTTATTCGAACTCAATCAGCAAGACAGAGTGATCTCCAGCCTTATCCTCGTCAACACTCACACCTGTGTTAACGAGAGAATCACTGACATGATGTCAGCTGGTCCTTTTGTGGCAGGGCTGAAATGCAGTGGAAATGTTTTTTGGGGATTCAGTTCATTTGCATGGCAAAGAGGGACTTTGCAATTAATTGCAATTCATCTGATCACTCTTCATAACATTCTGGAGTATATGCAAATTGCCATCCTACAAGCTGAGGCAGCAGACTTTGTGAAAATTAATATTTGTGTCATTCTCAAAACTTTTGGCCAAGACTGTAGAGTTGCGCAACTCTTGTAACTTTCCCAAAACTACCAGGAGCGAATTTTGGTAAAGTTGACAGATATGTGCAAACCTATTCACAACACACTCTTCAATCTTCATGACTCCTTAAGTTCAATATTGTTGCATTATTACTGCACCAGCCACCTGGACAGTATTGAAGAAATGTTCTTCTGTTCTAATTGGGTGATCAATCATGGTTTGCAGAATGTTAATCTTGTGAGGATCAGAGTTTAAGTTCATACAGATTTAGTATCCTCTAGAGCAGTGTTTCCCAAACCCGGTCCTGGGGACCCCAAGGGCTGCATGTTTTAGTTTTTTCCCTAGCACTTCATAGCTGATTCAAATAATCATCTAATCATCAATCTTTGATTACTTGAATCTGTTGTGTAGTGCTAGAGCAAAAACCAAAACATGCACCCCTTGGGGTCCACAGGACCGAGTTTGGGAAACACTGCTGTAGAGGGAGAATGAAATATATATATAGAGGGAAAATGAAATATACATTTTAACTCACAACTAGGTGATAAGTGCCACGAAATCGCCTCCTAAGGTACTAAGGTCATACTATGGATAATTTAGCTATTTGATTTAGAATTTTAGGACCCCTTTAAATATTAAAAATAATATATTAAAAATATTAGAGAAAATATTTGGCCTTAAATATCATAGCCCATAGAAATGCATTGAATAACACATTCATAAATGTCAAAAAAGAAAGTGAAAAAATTAATAAAGAGGAACAAGGTTTTGAAGTGTCTGTCCTATATCTAGGAGATATAAGAAAGCTCAGGAAATATTGTTGGTGTTTTTTACACACATTTAACCCTTTTTTTTTGGTAGGCACCACGTTACCTCCATTTGCCATGAATTTTTTTAACCGGTACCGGTTACCTTCAGATGGGTGCTGTAACACTTGTGGGGGGGGGTGTAGAGTGAAATAGAGAACACCATCATGGCCGTGTGTGAACCCCTTTCCACGTTGGGGTCACATTTGTTTTTAGCCGAAACGGTTTGGACGCTACAAACAGAAGTTGGCACATCAACGGTTTTGACTTCAGATGAGTCCCATGGGGCTTGTGGGGGTCGTAGAACAAAACGGAGAGTGGTCATATTAGTGTTTTAGGACAAACCGTTCGGACGCTACAGACTACACCACTGTAGCTCGGCCTACTTCTTCTGCAGACGCAGAAGGCTGCCCATAGGTGGACGCGGTGGATTGAGACGCAGCCTATGCAAAAAACAAAAAGGATATCTCCAGCTTAAACTGACGTATTTTGATGGGGATTTCTTTATTAGGAGGTTTTAATAAAGAGATACGTGTTACTATGGTGTGGGTTGCTGCAATGACCCTATAGTTTCTGTCACAATGGCAAAAAAATATCCTCTCATACGCTGTGCACTTTTAACTGGTAAGGTCTAAAGTGGGGCCTTCCCCTTGCTTTTCCCTCTTGTTTGCCATGCAGTGTTTTTGTTACCATCTGTCCTCTTAACTTTTCATGAGCAAGGCTGCCTCCCCAGCCTGAGAGCTGTTCGGAAGGGGAGAGAAAGCGAGGGAAATAGTTTCTCTGAAATATATAATTCAGGGATTCAGCAATTTGTCCAGATGAGGCGTCGGAGTGTTTACCCTGCTCGCAATTAGAGAACAAAACCCTTTGAATGACTTGCCCTTGCTCTTCTTGCTATGTCATCCCTCTGGATTCTTGCGTTTTTGTTCCTTTGGTAGATGCAGCTGTTCTAGATGCCTGTTGGTGGGGCGACGACAATAATTAAAAGCCAATTACTCCACCTCTGGAGCCTTATTAACGAGCACTGAGAGCTGGCGGGGGAGGCCACAAGGTGTAATCACCCACAAGGAATGGCAGGATAATCGCATGACCACAGTCACTCTTTACCCAATCACCGCATACTACACTACACCCCTAATTTGGCATTTTACTCCTTTTATTGGTTTTGACCTCGCTTGTGCACCCCAAGTTGTGCACCCCGAAACATTGAGGAAATGGAGGTGACATCTGGAGGATTTGGCCTTCCCAGAGTTCTGGAATGTCTGTCCATCTCAATTTTCATGATTAATGCCAATATTATATAGTACACCAAAAAACAAATGTGGAAGATGATCTCTGAGCTATGTCTAGCAGTGGAGGCTCCTAAGGGGAGGGAGGACCATGCTTCTCAGAGGAGGAAGGGAGGACCATGCTTCTCAGAGGAGGAAGGGAGGACCATGCTTCTCAGAGGAGGAAGGGAGGACCATGCTTCTCAGAGGAGGAAGGGAGGACCATGCTTCTCAGAGGTGGAAGGGAGGACCATGCTTCTCAGAGGAGGAAGGGAGGACCATGCTCCTCAGTGAATTTCAGAAACATTTAAATAGTGAAACATTTAAAAACGTATCCTTTTTAGGTAAAACTATACAAAAAATATTAATATCCCCAAATAATTGATTAAAACACACTGTTTTGCAATGAAGGTCTACATAGCCTCAACAGCACTCTGTAGGGTAGCACCATGGTGTAGCCGGAGGACAGATAGTTTCAGTACTCTTCTGGGTACATTGACTTAAATACAAAACCCAGGAGTCCTCCATCCGATCAGAGCTCATGCAGCGTGAACTGACATGTTGTCCACACAATCAAAGGATCAGATAATTAATCTGGTACTGAAAGCATAAGCTATAGCTAGCTAGCACTGCAGTGCATACAATGTGTAGTTGACTCAAAGACAGAGAAAGACAATAGTTGAATAGTTTTGAACAAATTAATTTCTTAAAAATTAAGGAGAAGCAAGAGAGAGAGAGGCAGAGAGAGCTAGATATATTTAGTAATTTGTTTTCACTTTCAGCTAGATTTTATTGCCACGCGGGCTCGCCGGTGTAACTGCTGAACTCCTTGCTGACTCTACACTGTACTGCATGATTGTAGCGGGTTTACTAACACGTTAACTCTAGTATCTATGTTGACTATGACTTTATAATATGGTGGCAGTCATAGGCTGTGTGTAGCAGTTAGCGGTTATGATATGAAGGTTTGGCTTGGAAAGGTTTTTTCACCTGGTCACAGACAGCTGATGTGTTGTGTACTGAAGTCCACAAGTAATGGTAAAAGGTCAGAGGAGGAGAGCGCGTAGATGTGAGAAAGAATTCTATAATGATCAAAGAGATCATGCTGTATGTGGCTGCTGTGAAAGTGAACTGAGTTTGCGTGTGATCATTCCGCCAATTCTGTAAAAAAAACATTCCATAAAAGGAAGCATACGCAATGAAATGGGGATAAAAATACCTGAATTTTGTCCAATAGAGACTCTCGTTTACAACTGCTGTCTGCCACCTTGATTTCTCAAATTTCTCTCCACCTGTACACCTACATTGTAAACTTTCATTTAGAGGCTAGGTTGTCAAAACCTCAAGTTGGGTATAAGGAAAATGTGAGTATCATGTAGTAGCCTAAACCTATCGATGTTACATTCAACTGGGTGAATGGAATATGAATGAGAGTCATCCAATATGCTGTAATTGAAAAAAGGCTATGCTCAGAAAAAAAACAATCGTCCTCCCTTATCACCGACCGTCTGATCTGAGCTTTCAGATTCTGGGCTAGCTTATATCAGATGTGTTATCCATGTCGGAATTTGTTAAGAAAAAGTCCATAGTTGTTCTAAAACATTGACAGAAGTTAACAGATTATTTTAGGGCCCAGTGAAGTCAAAAACTAGATTTTCCTGTGTTTTAAATATATTTCTATGATGTTGGAGTAACACTGTGGCATTTTGTTGGGATGGAGCTTTGGCCTTTCCATGGTGACATCAACATGCGATAAATTAGTTAATAGATAAATAAGAAAAAGAGTTCCTAAGCTCTTTGCCAATATCAGGTAGTTTTCAGTTTTCCCCTCCAAACTCAGACCGTTCCCAGACAGTCCAAGCTAAATTCTTGCTTGAGAAATTGCTCTTTTGGCGAAGAATGTATTTTTGTTTCTTTTTGAACATTTTAAATGAAAACAATCACAGTAAGGTACTTAAATGTTACCAATAAAGTATTTGATATTAAGATAAAAATGGCTGCATTGGACTTTTAACAAGCTTAGTGAAATATCAACCTGATATATCAAGATCAAGGAGCCAAAGACCAACTCCTTGGTATATCCTAAAACAGGAAGAGCACCTGAATAAAATCCAATAAGATGAATTGATGGCCACAATCTCTCTAATCATGGCTGGACCTTTAAAAGAGCACTACTAATGGTAACATTTCAGACAGATGGCACCATTTCTTGCTCCTTTCACTATCTCTGAATAACCATGGGACCCTCAGACTGGCAGCTCCTCTGCAAAGAACAGGACAGTAGCAGCCATTAATGACAATGTGATTGCTTTATGCGAGAGGTGCCCGAAGAGCAACTGAACGGAAATTAGGAAATAATGGAAGAGAGTAATGAAAACCGATGAAAACTGGCAGCATGGCTCAACAGGCATAGCTGCAAAAAAGAGAGAGAATTGCTTTGCTAATTCTGAGACGTTAGCCCCACACAAAAAAATGGAGGGTAAAAAGGGGGGTGTTATATAAAATCATTCCCCTTGTTATTTCAGTTTGGCTTCTAATAGTGGCTTATCTCTTCTCCTCTTCAGGTCTAATTTAAGATCCCATCTCCTGCACCTCAGTGTGTGATAACACATCTGATTTGAACCAGCATGGAATCTGAATACTAAATGTGCTAGCTTGTATAGCTCCGAGATACAGAACAGAGAGAACCCATGCAAGGTAATCTCTCTCAGTCTCTCTCTTGTCTTTCGCTCTCTCATCTCCGAACACTTCCAAGATTTCAGCCACCTGGCGTTATCTAATATTGATGGTAAGGAACAAATAGATACAGTTACATATCACAATATTATTTTTGGACTATATATCGATATTTGAATGCAAGTATTGAGTTGTAAAAAGACAAAAAAAAGTAGGTAGCTTTAGCTAGCGCTAGTAGGATGTACCTGAGCCAAAACTCAAAACTCCTATAGCTTGTTCTTCATCTTCTTTTTAAATAGTAAGCCAAAATATTTTCAGCACTTTTATTTCCCTGACTGATCAAAACTCATTTTCTCGTTGCTCTCTCTTGTCCCTCTGCAGCATACATATAATGAGAAATATGTTTAGAACATCAAATCGCAATAAAATTGCAGTATCAATCGCAATACATAAAGAATTGTGATAATCGTGATAATCGCAATACATATTGTATCGGTATCTAAGTATGGTGATAATATCGTATTGTGGGGTCCCTGACAATTCCCAGCTCTACGATCTAACGATATTTAATATTTGATTTGATTTACACAAAAGGAAGATAAAGACATTATGGGCATAGGATATCTGGCTGAATGGAGAGAGAAGCCAGTGGCAGAGGTTAAGTGCGTCCAGGAAAGAGTGTCGATATCACAGGAACAATTACAGCTTTATAAATGGGTCCTCCGTCTCTCCAAATAAGGAGCTCCATCAATCTGCCCTGACAGCAGGGTCCTTAGGCTGTCACACTCCCTTCTGCCCGCAATCTGTAGATTTCAACTTAGCCGAGAAATTGATCATCCGATTCAGGTATAACCTGGTTAGCCTCCGCGTCTGCTGTAGGTGAAGAGGGCCTCTGTGTGTGCTGTAGGTGAAGAGGGCCTCTGTGTCTGCTGTAGGTGAAGAGGGCCTCTGTCATTGGGCGAGATGACTGAGCACGGAGGCGCAGCAGTGGAAAATGGGTTACACACAAGACTGACTGGACCCTGAAGGAAAGTAGAGGGTGTGTATTCACCTTGAATGCACACCCTTTCACACATAAATACAGAAACCCGAAATCTACACATACACACAATGATCTTGCCAGATTGTCATTAACCCCTCTTTTTCTCAACAGTTAATGAAGAAGATACTTGGACCATGAGCATAGTATGACAAAAGTCAGTTGTGTTCATTCATGTGCAGCCTAAGTGGCCAGTTATGAGTGTGTTACTGTTCCCAAATATATGTACAATTTCAGAACATCAAAATTGTCAGCCAGCTTTTCTATATCCATTTCGGCAAAAACATGGAGATTAGCTCCAGTTGCAATGAGAGCAATACGTGAGATACTAAACACTCTGCAGCCAATCTATTGTGTGTCTGCTGTACCTGGACAGTTGACAAACGTCTTACAGTGAGATACATTACAGCATGCCGACGCAATTGTGAGAAATACTTGTATGCTTCACACAGATTTTGTTAGTCGGAAAAAAACATAAAGAAACCATAAACAAGCACGGTATCATGCACAGTAATGTATAGCTGCATATAAGAACCAGAGAGCTAGTCTGGGAACTGAACAGATACACTACCTGACAGACGGACAAATAAAAAGCCTTGTGAGAGGGATGCATGCCGAAAGTTTCCCTTGCCTGGTTTCCCTCAAAACAATCAACAGAAAACAGATTTAGACAGATGCAAATCACCTCATTAACTCTCCAACCTAAATCCATTCTGCGAGAGGAGAGCGGGAGAAAAAAACTGATAAAACATCTGCTAGATTCGCCCATCTGTGCCAAGTGGAGAGGAAGCCTACTGCGTAAGGGGGATTGGGAGAATGGGAGAGGGAAGTGGGGGACGGGGGACGAAGGCAGTGTGCCCACGTCAACAAGTGCCAGGGATGGGAGAATGTGGTGTAATGAAGGAAGGACTGGGACTAGCAGAAATCCGCGGCTAACGGCTAAATCCCTCTGAAAACAATTAAAGTGCTGCCGTTCCCTTAGCAAACCGCCTGGGCTTCTGAAGCGTCCTGTTGTTCACTTTGTTATGGTCGCCTCCACTTTTTTTTGGAGAGGGATTGTGCTGTTGATGTCCCGGGGGCTTGGCTGTGCTGATCGGATCTGTGCGATAAGCCTCCACCCTCTCTTTGTCCGCGAGCCAGGCGAGACATGAGCAGTAAGCCCACTGGGTCAACTGAGGACAAGATGTCTGTCCGATACCTGAAAGGGAAGATCAAGACTCAGCACATGCTTGAGGGATCATATAAACAACCCATAAACACACTCGGCTTGTATGCAGCACTTGCTGAGGTATGAAGTGACCTTTTCTAAATAGATAAGTGACCTAGGAAGTTGTTTTTATGTTTCACTTGTTGTATCACTACATTATTAAACCACACTGCAATATGGATATACTGGGTGGAATATAGGCGAGGGTAATGAGATCACTAATAACCTACATCAAAAATACATTTCCAAATATACCTTCAGGAATTGTAAATTATAAATTAACCACAGAAAAAATGATTTGCTTTATTACTCTTTTGGCCCGTCCAAAAGAATGGATTGATGAAACCAATGGAGAGTTTTATAGTGGATGAGGAAAGTTAGCCCTTTACAATTTAAAGTGCTTTGAGCATCTGTAAAAGCCCTACATAAATCCAATCAAGTATTCTTCCATATTGCTTGTCCAGTGTTGCCACAGAAATAGGCTATAGGGAAAAGAAGCTATTTGAGAGTTTTGAAATACAGTCAGCAGGGAGGCTCTTTATAAAATACTGTGCGTGAAGCTTGCTGTCTCACTGAGGCTAATGTGAATTATCTGTGTAATCCTTGCTGCCTCAAGGATGCACAGATACACTAATAAGCCTTTAATCTTTACTCTTGTGTTGTTCTTGTCCCCCCCCCCCCCAAAAAAAAGGATTATTTGTGTTGTTGATTTTCTAGCTGAGAGGAATTGTCATAAGCAAAAGTCGGGTTTTCGTTCCAGAATCCTCTGTATTTGGGAGAGTAAATAAGGATTACTCCAGATAATAGGATGTTTCCCCTTTGATTTATATGATGTTTAATATCTTAAGTAGAGACCATGGTATCGGTAATAGCAGTAATAAAAGCGGTGATTAGCAACCCGGCCGTTCTTTCTTATTGACAAGCTAAGCTTGATAGTGAAAGGCCCTGTTGGTTACTTGGCCTGGTAGCAAGCAACACGGGCCGGCCTGCTGTGAATATACTTCACCTAATGAGAGAGACAATTTAATGCTGAGGATAGATCAAAATGGTTAATGTCTTATCAGTAGCACGCCGTTGGCTCCAGGTGAAGGTGGCGCTTTGGAGGCTCTCTCGATTGGAGCCTCTCTCAGCTGTTGAAATAAATGAAGGAATTAACATTAAGCACCTCTCTCGGTAAGGCGCCAGGTCCCAGTACGCTCTGCATACCGGTATGTCCTCAAGTCAGAATTGACTCCGCACAGTCTCACCACCACTTCTATAGCCATCAGTCAGGCTTTTCCCCCCTTAAAATGGTCTGCTAAATAAATTATTTCACTGCTACACTAACGGTGTACTAGGTGAGATGCAAGCCCATTTCTGTTGGTGGTTGCATGCAAAACGAATCGAGGTTGATATAATGCATTGGTGCAATGTAATGCAAACATGCAAATGTCATTGTCACCACTGAGAAATGTCCTCAGATAGAGTATGAGGCTGCATTCCTATTTTCTTTTTAGCTCCTTTTAAACCATAATTTGCTCTCTCCTCTACCACTCTCTTCCCTCTCTTTTACACCTCTCTCTCTCTCTCTCTCTCTCTCTCTCTCTCTCTCTCTCTCTCTCTCTCTCTCTCTCTCTCTCTCTCTCTCTCTCTCTCTCTCTCTCTCTCTCTCTCTCTCTCTCTCTCTCTCTCTCTCTCTCTCTCTCTCTCTCTCTCTCTCTCTCTCTCTCTCTCTCTCTCTCTCTCTCTCTCTCTCTCTCTCTCTCTCTCTCTCTCTCTCTCTCTCTCTCTCTCTCTCTCTCTCTGTGAATTCAATTCAATTAATTTCAAGGCCTTTATTGGCATGGGAAACATATGTTAACATCGCCAAAGCAAGTGAAGTAGATAATAAACAAAAGTGTCTCTCTCTGTCCCTATCTCTCTCTCTCTCTCTCTCTCTCTCTCTCTCTCTCTCTCTCTCTCTCTCTCTCTCTCTCTCTCTCTCTCTCTCTCTCTCTCTCTCTCTCTCTCTCTCTCTCTCTCTCTCTCTCTCTCTCTCTCTCTCTCTCTCTCTCTCTCTCTCTCTCTCTCTCTCTCTCTCTCTCTCTCTCTCTCTCTCTCTCTCTCTCTCTCTCTCTCTCTCTCTCTCTCTCTCTCTCTCTCTCTCTCTCTCTCTCTCTCTCTCTCTCTCTCTCTCTCTCTCTCTCTCTCTCTCTCTCTCTCTCTCTCTCTCTCTCTCTCTCTCTCTCTCTGTCTCTATCTCTCTCTCTTGTTCTGTCTCTTGTTCACACACGACAGCTGGGGCTGGATAGGAGAAACAACAGTGGTGTAAATACATCACACAGAAAGCGAGAAAGACAAAAGAAAACTAAAGCAGCAGGCATAGATTTAACCAATTTACTCCTAACACGACCTCCACCATTCCACCGTACTGTATTTTGTTCTGCTACTCTCACATCAGTCTCAGGGCTCTTCCTACAGATGTAGGATCTTCATTTGATAACTCTTTTGATGCTAAGAACATTCCTGCGCCGCAGAAAATGCAGATGAGCTTTGTGATTTACATAAATTCACAAAAACCATACTAACACACGTGTATATTAGCAGCATTCCCCTTTTCATGTAGCCTCATTTTGACCATCAAATAGTGTAACCAAGGATCAAGCAACATTATGGACTAAACGTTCAAATCCTGTTGCTGAAGGATTATTTTGCTGCGACAATACAGTATACAGACCGCAAGGGTGTGTGTAAAATGCCACACTCTCACAGATAATGGCAGGTAGGGGAGTCGCACAGAGAGTGTAAAATTAGCTACTCTTCAGATTTCCTCCAACACCAACCTTTTTATTTCCCTGAGGACTGCTTCCTACCTCTTCTCTGTCTGTTATGATTGCAGAACATGTCAGAGAGGAGAGGAAGGATTGTAAGCTATTTTCCTCGCTATAACTCACCGGTTATGAGGATCTATTTGTATTCGCTGGGTGAAGTGGATGAATCATTCTCACATATTGTCTGGTATTAGCATAAATGAGTCCAAACTAATCCTTGGTAGTCGCGCTCCCCAATGGGTGTGGATTGTGTCATCTGCATGGATACTTGCATGGATTTTGTGCAGTAAATTAATACAAAAATGTGGCGCAAAACCTTTCAGTATGAAGCTCTTTCGTCTATCAAGAGGGATATTTGACTAATAAATAATCCAACAATGATGGGCCAATGCCAGATGACATCCCATTGTTAGTCCTTAAACAACTTTGGGTGGAGTATGAGAAAACGTTTCTCTGTTATTAAATTTATTTACCATTACTGTCAGTTAGTCTATCATGTATTCTCTAGACATATTGGTGTAGTAAAAATGTAAATGTCTATTTCTACTCACAGTGGGTGGCCTTCTTCCAAGCGCTCCATTGGAAATAGTTCAGTAACCATCCAGCTGTAGCGATGGGGAACGTGCAAGCATTGTAAAGGGGGCCTGTTTAACAACAAATTAATTATATATATTTATAATTAAATAAAGAATAGTGAATCTTTCCATCCAGATGTTAGAGTTGCCTGGCTCTTGCTGACAGGGCCCTTGTGTTGTTTATCTCACGCTGGTGCTGCATATGCCTTTGTTGTTGCCTCTCTAACTCTCCCCACCAGGAGGTTGACACTTAACAATCTGGAGCACATAATATACGGCATGAGCACGCATCCCCCAGCATGCTCCTTGTGTTGTTCCTGTCCGTGCCCTGGAGGGATGGGATAACGATTCATAAAAAGGCAAGCATTCCTTTTTTCGCCTTGTTCTGGGACTTCCTTCCCTCTAATGCAAGGGCAACATTTCCATGTCCATTTCCTTAAAAGAGGCTTGCCAGGGAGGCATATGGGGAAATCCTGAAGTTAGACTGAGATGAAGAACTCAAAGTAGTTACAATGGCAGCTAAAGAAATTAACAACTTTTGTGAGTTCTGGATTTCAGACGTGTTTGAAAAATGTCTCCCTCTGCATTCTGGATTCAGATTGGGTGGATTTAGATTGGGTGGAACTAGATTGGGTGGAATTAGATTGGGTGGAATTAGATTGGGTGACACAATAGAAGTTGATAACATGACAGATTTTTCATCAGCTCGTTAGGTTCAGAAGAGATATGCCAAAGTTTCCCTTCACTTTTAAAACACTCTCTATGGCGGATAAAAGCTATTGAAACTCAAAAGTTGATGACATGCTCACTCACTGTTCATGCTTGATGACAGCTCCGAATTTGAACACTGAAGTTGCTCTCTGCCACTGTGTCAAATCTCAAGAGTGGCTGTGTTTGATTTCCGATGGGAAAGGTTTGCTGGAGTTCAGATCACACCCATTTACCACTACAGTCACAGGTGTCAACCTGTGTTTGGGTTCCAATATTGAGTGTAATCTCAACTATTAAGACTCTGTAGTTGGATGTGAATGTTTGAGGGAAAATACATCTACAGAACAGACCTTACTACAGTTGCATCAACAAACAACAATACTTGTTTGTTAAGTGTTGATTCCATGTTAAGCCGTCATAAATCATAAAATCTATAGTTGCTTCAGAAATAATGAATGCAAATGTCTATGGGTGGCAAAAGGGTCATGCCATATTTGGCAATGCACCATATTTAATAAGCTTTCATATCACCATTTATGTCCATTGATTTTGTTTATACATGATTTGTGAGGCAGTATGAATTCCTTATATTCCCTATAGAATATGTATAAGTTGAAGATAGTTTAGAGAGTGACTGCTTTTCTATGGTGGCCTGTGTTCCTGTGTGTGAATGTACTGTACAATATGGGTTGATAAGATCATTAACAGTAAGTTAATTCCACAAAATGTGCAATAGACCTATCTGTCACGCCCTGACCTTAGAGAGCTTTTTATGTCTCTATTTTGGTTTGGTCAGGGTGGGATTTGGGGTGGGCATTCTATTTTCATTTTTCGATGTTTTGTATTTCTTTGTTTTGGCCGGGTATGGTTCTCAATCAGGGACAGCTGTCTATCGTTGTCTCTGATTGGGAACCATACTTAGGTAGCATTTTCCCACCTGTGTTTTGTGGGTAGTTATTTTCTGTTTAGTGTTTTCTTCGGTTTCGTTTATTCTCTTTGTTATTTTGTTCCAGTGTTCAGTTCAATAAAAGTCATGAACACTTACCACGCTGCGCTTTGGTCCGATTCTTCCTCTTCAGACGACGACACCCGTTACACTATACTGGAATTCAAACTCAAGTTCATTTTACTGTGACAATGACTTGCTAGAACCACAGTAAAGAATTACAAATATATGGATAAGGAAACCCAAGGCTTTGTTCACAATGAAAAAAATGTCAGTGGAAAATTACAGAAAGTGGTATTTTCCACTGACAAACCTGACATGAAATGAGCCTATCCCAGACCTTGACAGCCCTGAAGAGATTTCATTTATAAAAACCTCCGGCCACCAAACATACAGGATAATCATGGCCTCCGGTGCCATGCTCCCACCTCCCTGTCAATCTCCCTGCACACACGGAACCAGAAAGAGTTTCTCCTTATTATGATGCGTTGTCACCCAGCCACTCTGATGCAAAACATTAGGTGTCAGATATTAGGGCTACGAAACATTAATAAAATGTATCTTCCTCCTCCCAAAGAGCACAGGACAGCTAGAACATGGGCTGCACCCCATCAAGTAAATTGGAAAAGTGAGAAGACTGCAGCTATCACACAAAAACATAATATGCCATTCCTTAGGCCTTTTACTGAGAGTATGAACAGTTAGTCAGGGAATCCTCTGTGATTTGACTGAAAAAGAGACAAAACACATAAGGTTGATGAATTAAAGAAAAGATGAATTAAACAAAAGGCTCTGTTTTTGAACATGAACACGGACAGTAGCTTACACAGTATTTGCTTGCACTTAGCGCTAAAATGAATCATTTACTTATATAATTTATTGGCAAGCGCTTGAATGATGAATGAGTTTGACAGAATGAGCAGCACCAACTTGGCCTTTGGTGGAATCTAGACCCGGTGAGAAAGAAACAAAGAAGTCACATGAAACAGAACAAGGAAGTACAGCTGACATAAATAAATCAACAATGATTGCATATTCTTGTCACAAATCCCTGATTCCTGCGTTCTAAACCTAAGACCCACTTTGAAGCTACCCAGTACCCACTTTAAACTTAACACCAATATACTGTATGCCAGAGACAAACCTTTTCACATTTTCACCTCTTAGGTGATATTAGCTGGCATTGTTCTGACATCTGGGACCAAGAAAATCAAGTTTGTGGTATTATCTGGTACTGTTCTGACATCTGGGTCCCAGAAAACCAAGTTATGGTGGTATTAACTGGTATTGTTCAGACATCTGGGTCCCAGATAACCAAGTTATGGTGGTATTAGCTGGTATTGTTCTGACATCTGGGATCCAGAAAACCAAGTTATGGTGGTATTAGCTGGTATTGTTCTGACATTTGGGACCCAGAAAACCAAGTTATGGTGGTCTTAGCTGGTATTGTTCTGACATCTGGGTCCCAGAAAACCAAGTTATGGTGGTCTTAGCTGGTATTGTTCTGACATCTGGGACCCAGAAAACCAAGTTATGGTGGTATTAGCTGGTATTGTTCTGACATCTGGGACCCAGAAAACCAAGTTATGGTGGTATTAGCTGGTATTGTTCTGACATCTGGGACCCAGAAAACCAAGTTATGGTGGTATTAGCTGGTATTGTTCTGACATCTGGGACCCAGAAAACCAAGTTATGGTGGTATTAGCTGGTATTGTTCTGACATCTGGGACCCAGAAAACCAAGTTATGGTGGTATTAGCTGGTATTGTTCTGACATCTGGGTCCCAGAAAACCAAGTTATGGTGGTCTTAGCTGGTATTGTTCTGACATCTGGGACCCAGAAAACCAAGTTATGGTGGTATTAGCTGGTATTTGTCTGACATCTGGGACCCAGAAAACCAAGTTATGGGGGTCTTAGCTGGTATTGTTCTGACATCTGGGACCCAGAAAACCAAGTTATGGTGGTATTAGCTGGTATTGTTCTGACATCTGGGATCCAGAAAACCAAGTTATGGTGGTATTAGCTGGTATTGTTCTGACATCTGGGACCCAGAAAACCAAGTTATGGTGGTCTTAGCTGGTATTGTTCTGACATCTGGGACCCAGAAAACCAAGTTATGGTGGTATTAGCTGGTATTGTTCTGACATCTGGGATCCAGAAAACCAAGTTATGGTGGTATTAGCTGGTATTGTTCTGACATCTGGGACCCAGAAAACCAAGTTATGGTGGTCTTAGCTGGTATTGTTCTGACATCTGGGACCCAGAAAACCAAGTTATGGTGGTATTAGCTGGTATTGTTCTGACATCTGGGATCCAGAAAACCAAGTTATGGTGGTATTAGCTGGTATTGTTCTGACATCTGGGACCCAGAAAACCAAGTTATGGTGGTATTAGCTGGTATTGTTCTGACATCTGGGTCCCAGAAAACCAAGTTATGGTGGTCTTAGCTGGTATTGTTCTGACATCTGGGATCCAGAAAACCAAGTTATGGTGGTCTTAGCTGGTATTGTTCTGACATCTGGGACCCAGAAAACCAAGTTATGGTGGTATTAGCTGGTATTTGTCTGACATCTGGGACCCAGAAAACCAAGTTATGGGGGTCTTAGCTGGTATTGTTCTGACATCTGGGACCCAGAAAACCAAGTTATGGTGGTATTAGCTGGTATTGTTCTGACATCTGGGATCCAGAAAACCAAGTTATGGTGGTATTAGCTGGTATTGTTCTGACATCTGGGACCCAGAAAACCAAGTTATGGTGGTCTTAGCTGGTATTGTTCTGACATCTGGGACCCAGAAAACCAAGTTATGGTGGTATTAGCTGGTATTGTTCTGACATCTGGGATCCAGAAAACCAAGTTATGGTGGTATTAGCTGGTATTGTTCTGACATCTGGGACCCAGAAAACCAAGTTATGGTGGTCTTAGCTGGTATTGTTCTGACATCTGGGACCCAGAAAACCAAGTTATGGTGGTATTAGCTGGTATTGTTCTGACATCTGGGATCCAGAAAACCAAGTTATGGTGGTATTAGCTGGTATTGTTCTGACATCTGGGACCCAGAAAACCAAGTTATGGTGGTATTAGCTGGTATTGTTCTGACATCTGGGTCCCAGAAAACCAAGTTATGGTGGTCTTAGCTGGTATTGTTCTGACATCTGGGATCCAGAAAACCAAGTTATGGTGGTCTTAGCTGGTATTGTTCTGACATCTGGGACCCAGAAAACCAAGTTATGGTGGTATTAGCTGGTATTGTTCTGACATCTGGGACCCAGAAAACCAAGTTTAGCCTTTCATACTTATTGCTTTCTTATCCTCTGTTTCCAGTGAGACGATGCTTACTTTGCAGATTCCATCTGGGACTACCTCTTCTTTGTCACATTTGTCAAGGTGACAAAAGGAAAAAATCACAAAGCCTATCGTCGTCTTCCCGGGATTCACACACCTATTTATCATATGTCACCTCCTCTCACCGTCAGTGTTACTGTTGCGCTAACCTGTCTGAGCTGACCCTCTCCAGGTTGTTTCAAACAGGGTTCTCCGTCACAACACGCTCTGCCCTCCCCAAATACCCAGCGATTTATGGGTGTCAGAAGCACAGAGGACATCTATTCATGAAACACTCATAAATAATAATACATGGTGGGGAGGTGGCATGATTTGCCAACGCATGACAGGTGGGTCAGAGTAGGAATTATTCCTGCAGATAGTAAGCAATGGTGAATGTGTCATTCAGTGGCTGTCGTACACTCAAGAAAAAAAGGCAATATATAGCAGCGGCGGAAATGTCTGGGACAGGCCCAGCGTTTTGACATCCTGCTCTTGTCCCCAGATGACGTCTAATGGTATGTTTTTCTGTTCGAGTCCGGCTGATGCCTGACACCCAGATGAATGGTAGAGCAGTGTGGGGCAGCCATTACAGACCTGGGTGGGTATACTACCTCTGACCCTTGGAAAAAGGCACCATTGTAGGCCCCCCTGTACATGTATCGCCCTGTCTCCTTTCCTCCTCTTCTGTCTAAAACAATAGCTACAACATAAGAAGTTGGAATGTTTCAATTTTTTTAAAGAGGGGCTGAATGAATGAATTTACCCTATGTAATCATTTAGTGATGTTTACCTGCTCTCTAACCCTCCCTAGTCACGCTTACCTTGCACTCTAACCTTCCCTAGTCACGTTTACCTGCTCTCTAACCCTCCCTAGTCATGTTTACCTAATCTATCACCTTCCCTAGTCATGTATACCTGCTCTCTAACCCTTCGTAGTCATGTTTACCTGCACTCTTCGGCACAGCCAGAAGAGGACTGCCCACCCCTCATAGCCTGGTTCCTCTCTAGGTTTTTTCCTAGGTTTTGGCCTTTCTAGGGAGATTTTCCTAGCCACCGTTCTTCTACACCTGCATTGCTTGCTGTTTGGGGTTTTAGGCTGGGTTTCTGTACAGCACTTTGAGATATCAGCTGATGTAAGAAGGGCTATATAAACAAATTTGATTTGATTTTGATTTGACTCTAACCTTCCTTAGTCATGTTTACCTGCTCTCTAACCTTCCCTGGCCATGTTTGCTGCTCTAACCCTCCGTAGTCATGTTTACCTTCTTTCTAACCCTCCCTAGTTGTCACGCCCTGACCTTAGTTATCTTTGTTTTCTTTATTATTTTGGTTAGGTCAGGGTGTGACGAGGGTGGTATGTGTGTTTTTTGTCTTGTCTAGGGTTTTGGGTATGTCTAGGTGTGTGCGTGTAGTCTAGGCATTATGTAGGTCTATGGTGGCCTAGATTGTTTCCCAATCAGAGGCAGCTGTTTATCGTTGTCTCTGATTGGGGATCCTATTTAGGTTGCCATTTTCCAGTTTGGTTTGTGGGTGATTGTCTATGTGATGTTGCATGTTTGCACGCAGTGTTATAGTGGTCACGTTCGTTTTGTTATTTTGTATTGTTTGTTAAGTGTTCTTCATTATTAAAAGGAAGAATGTATTCTAATCACGATGCGCATTGGTCTCCTCACTACGACGTTCGTGACACTAGTCATGTTTACCTGCTCTCTAACATTCCCTAGTCATGTTTACCTTCTTTCTAACCCTCCTTAGACATGTTTACCTGCACTCTAACCCTCCCTAGTCATGTAACCTGCTCTCTAACCCTCCCTAGTCATGTTTACCTGCTCTCTAACCCTCAGTAGTCATGTTTACCTGCTCTCTAACCTTCCCTGGTCATGTTTGCTGCTCTCTAATCCTCCCTAGTCATGTTTACCTGCACTCTAGCCTTCCTTAGTCATGTTTACCTGCACTCTAACCTTCAATAGCCATGTTTGCTGTTCTAACCCTCCGTAGTCATGTTTACCTTCTTTCTAACCCTCCCTAGTCATGTTTACCTGCTCTCTAACCCTCCCTAGTCATGTTTACCTTCTTTCTAACCCTCCCTAGTCATGTTTACCTGCACTCTAACCTTCCTTAGTCATGTTTACCTGCACTCTAACCTTCAATAGCCATGTTTGCCTCTCTAACCCTCCGTAGTCATGTTTACCTTCTTTCTAACCCTCCCTAGTCATGTTTACCAGCTCTCTAACCCTCCCTAGTCATGTTTACCTTCTTTCTAACCCTCTCTAGTCATGTTTACCTGCACTCTAACCTTCCTTAGTCATGTTTACCTGCACTCTAACCTTCAATAGCCATGTTTGCCTCTCTAACCCTCCGTAGTCATGTTTACCTTCTTTCTAACCCTCCCTAGTCATGTTTACCTTCTTTCTAACCCTCCCTAGTCATGTTTACCTTCTTTCTAACCCTCCCTAGTCATGTTTACCTTCTTTCTAACCCTCCCTAGTCATGTTTACCTGCTTTCTAACCTTCCCTAGTCATGTTTACCTTCTTTCTAACCCTCCCTAGTCATGTTTACCTGCTTTCTAACCTTCCCTAGTCATGTTTACCTTCTTTCTAACCCTCCCTAGTCATGTTTACCTGCTTTCTAACCTTCCCTAGTCATGTTTACCTTCTTTCTAACCCTCCCTAGTCATGTTCACCTGCTCTCCAACACTCCCTAGTCATGTCGGCTACTGTCCAACCCTCCTTAGTCATGTTTTCTGCTCTTTACCCCTCCCTAGTCATGTTTACCTGCTCTCTAACCCTCCCTAGTCATGTTTACCTGCTCTCTAACCCTCCCTAGTCATGTTTACCTGCTCTCTAACCCTCCCCAGTCATGTTTACCTGCTCTCTAACCCTCCCCAGTCATGTTTACCTGCTCTCTAACCCTCCCTAGTCATGTTTGCTGCTCTCTAACCCTCCCGAGTCATGTGTGCTGCTCTCTAACCCTCCCTAGTCATGTTTACCTGCTCTCTAACCCTCCCCAGTCATGTTTACCTGCTCTATAACACTCCCTAGTCATTTTGGCTGCTCTCTAACCCTCCTTAGTCATGTGTGCTGCTCTTTAACCCTCCCTAGTCATGTTTACCTGCTCTCTAACCGTCCCTAGTGTAACGGTCGTCATAGTCGTTCTCCTCCTCAGACGAGGAGGAGCATGGATCGGACCAACACGCAGAGTGGTTAGTGCTCATATTGATTTAATCAAAACGAAACTGAACACTTACAAATACAAAAAACAACAAACGTGACAAAACCGAAAACAGTCACGTGTGGCACGAACACTGACACGAGATACAAACACCCACAAAACACACGTGAAACCCCAGCTGCCTTAGTATGATTCTCAATCAGGGACAACGATTGACAGCTGCCTCTGATTGAGAATCATACCAGGCCGAACACAAAATCCCAACATAGAAAATCACACATAGACAAACCCACCCAACTCACGCCCTGACCAACTAAATAAATACATGACAAAAGAAAACAGGTCAGGAACGTGACACCTAGTCATGTTTTCTGCTCTCTAACCTTCCCTAGTCATGTTTACCTGCTCTCTAACCCTCCCCAGTCATGTTTACCTGCTCTCTAACCCTCCCTAGTCATGTTTGCTGCTCTCTAACCCTCCCTAGTCATGTTTACCTGCTCTCTAACCCTCCCTAGTCATGTTGGCTACTCTCTAACCCTCCCTAGTCATGTTTACCTGCTCTCTAACCCTCCCCAGTCATGTTTACCTGCTCTCTAACCCTCCCCAGTCATGTTTACCTGCTCTCTAACCCTCCCTAGTCATGTTTGCTGCTCTCTAACCCTCCCTAGTCATGTTTACCTGCTCTCTAACCCTCCCTAGTCATGTTGGCTACTCTCTAACCTTCCCTAGTCATGTTTACCTGCTCTCTAACCCTCCCTAGTCATGTTTACCTGCTCTCTAACCCTCCCTAGTCATGTTTACCTGCTCTCTAACCCTCCCCAGTCATGTTTACCTGCTCTCTAACCCTCCCTAGTCATGTTTACCTGCTCTCTAACCCTCCCCAGTCATGTTTACCTGCTCTCTAACCCTCCCTAGTCATGTTTGCTGCTCTCTAACCCTCCCTAGTCATGTTTGCTGCTCTCTAACACTCCTTAGTCATGTGTGCTGCTCTCTAACCCTCCCTAGTCATGTGTGCTGCTCTCTAACCCTCCTTAGTCATGTTTGCTGCTCTCTAACCCTCCTTAGTCATGTTTGCTGCTCTCTAACCCTCCCTAGTCATGTTTGCTGCTCTCTAACACTCCCTAGTCATGTGTGCTGCTCTCTAACCCTCCCGAGTCATGTTTACCTGCTCTCTAACCCTCCCTAGTCATGTTTACCTGCTCTCTAACCCTCCCCAGTCATGTTTACCTGCTCTCTAACCCTCCTTAGTCCTGTTTACCTGCTCTCTAACCCTCCTTAGTCCTGTTTACCTGCTCTCTAACCCTCCCTAGTCATGTTTACCTGCTCTCTAACCCTCCCTAGTCATGTTGGCTACTCTCTAACCCTCCCTAGTCATGTTTACCTGCTCTCTAACCCTCCCTAGTCATGTTTACCTGCTCTCTAACCCTCCCCAGTCATGTTTACCTGCTCTCTAACCCTCCTTAGTCCTGTTTACCTGCTCTCTAACCCTCCTTAGTCCTGTTTACCTGCTCTCTAACCCTCCCTAGTCATGTTGGCTACTCTCTAACCCTCCCTAGTCATGTTGGCTACTCTCTAACCCTCCCTAGTCATGTTTACCTGCTCTCTAACCCTCCCTAGTCCTGTTTACCTGCTCTCTAACCCTCCCTAGTCATGTTTACCTGCTCTCTAACCCTCCCTAGTCATGTTTGCTGCTCTCTAACCCTCCCTAGTCATGTTGGCTACTCTCTAACCCTCCCTAGTCATGTTACCCTGCTCTCCAACCTTCCCTAGTCATGTTTACCTGCTCTCTAACCTTCCCTAGTCATGTTTGCTGCTCTCTAACCCTCCTTAGTCATGTTTGCTGCTCTTTTACCCTCCCTAGTCATGTTTACCTGCTCAACTAACCCTCCCTAGTCATGTTTACCTGCTCTCTAACCCTCCCTAGTCATGCTTACCTGCTCTCTTACCCTCCCTAGTCATGTTTGCTGCTCTATAACACTCCCTAGTCATGTTGGCTGCTCTCTAACCCTCCTTAGTCATGTTCGCTGCTCTTTAACCCTCCCTAGTCATGTTTACCTGCTCTCTAACCTTCCCTAGTCATTTTTACCTGCTCTCTAACCTTCCCTAGTCATGTTTACCTGCTCTCTAACCTTCCCTAGTCATGTTTACCTGCTCTCTAACCTTCCCTAGTCATTTTTACCTGCTCTCTAACCTTCCCTAGTCATTTTTACCTGCTCTCTAACCTTCCCTAGTCATGTTTACCTGCTCTCTAACCTTCCCTAGTCATTTTTACCTGCTCTCTAACCTTCCCTAGTCATTTTTACCTGCTCTCTAACCTTCCCTAGTCATTTTTACCTGCTCTCTAACCTTCCCTAGTCATTTTTACCTGCTCTCTAACCTTCCCTAGTCATTTTTACCTGCTCTCTAACCTTCCCTAGTCATGTTTACCTGCTCTCTAACCTTCCCTAGTCATGTTTACCTGCTCTCTAACCCTCCTTAGACATGTTTACCTGCTCTCTAACCTTCCCTAGTCATTTTTACCTGCTCTCTAACCTTCCCTAGTCATGTTTACCTGCTCTCTAACCTTCCCTAGTCATTTTTACCTGCTCTCTAACCTTCCCTAGTCATTTTTACCTGCTCTCTAACCTTCCCTAGTCATGTTTACCTGCTCTCTAACACTCCCTAGTCATGTTACCTGCTCTCTAACCTTCTGTAGTCATGTTACCTGCTCTCTAACCTTCCCTAGTCATGTCACCTGCTCTCTAACCCTCCCTAGTCATGTTTGCTGCTTTCTAACCCTCCCTAGTCATGTTTGCTGTTCTCTAACTCTCCCTAGTCCAAAGTCCATTTCAACTCTGCTAATTTGGTAACCAGGAACAGGGGGTTTGCATAGATATGATACAATATGCTGGCTAATTGATGAGACAGCTCATCCATAATGGTAATTGGACAGGATAGCAGCTGGACTACCTCGTCCTGCATGCCTCAGGGAGACCAGCAGACACCTTAAACAGTCCAATCTAAACAGTACAATCTGAGTAGGTGTCATTGACTATGTTTAGGTGTGAATGGTATGGATAATGACCTAGGAGCTAAGAGCAGCCAGCATATTATCGATCCATCTGGAAATATCTTCTAGGCTTTGCAGATGTGTTGTCATCGTCCACCTTTACCTCCCTCTACAGGGGCCTCATTAGGAACCTGATCCTGGGGTGGTTTTGGGGAGCCTCGTCCAGGCGGCTAGCTAGTGCATGCTTGTCGGCTGACAGTGGCTGAAAGCGTACGTGCCTCTGCTTAGCACCACATTGTAAAGCAAGTGGAAATTCAATAAATGAGGGTAGACATCCAGCCCTGCGGCCCTCCCCCGCCTTCACCACACGAGGAGGCCTTTCAGTGCAGCTCCAGTATTGATCCTGAGTGCCTCGCTTGTAATGGTCCAGCTTTAATTAGCGTCTGAATGCCAAGAGCAAACATAAGGTGATGATTCTCCCAATGGGAGACAAAGTGTGCAGAGACTGGGGGTGGGAGGCTGCGGGTGGGAGACTGGCAACTCTCAATTGTGCTCGCTGTCTCTCCTCACTCATTCAGACACACGTACACATGCGCATACATCCTGGCACACACAGACACACACAAACACACACACACAACCTTTCTCATTTCTTTCTCTCCCACATACAGTGCACTCTTACACTGCACTCATTACCTTTTATATTCTTCTGTGTAAAGGGAGTATGCATAACTAATAAATATTACATAAACCGAAAAGTATTCCTTTGCATTTTTGTAAGTTCAAGAAAAAATATGATTCTGTAACTCACATAGTGGAGTTACAGGCATGCCTGACTAGCTATAGCCAGACCCTTTCCGCCTCCCGTAGAGAAAAGCTTGCCTGCAATCTCTGTCCAATGGGTTGTCCTGCCAGTAGAGCAGCTTTCTCTTGTCCCAGATGGTGGAAGGAAGTGGTTGGCTCCAGAGTGGTCAAATCTGTTCCCCATTACTCCCCATTGCATTTCCTGTTTTTATGTTTGTGAGTAGGGAACAAACGTGTCGGGATGCCAATAACAGCCATTGCCGCTGGGTATGCCTCGTTAGCATCCAGCGCTAACAAGGTACCTGGCTCTTCCTAGTGACATGGCCCTGCATCTGTTTGATACAGACAGTCCTGTGCAGTTATATGCTTGCCGACAGTCCAGTCATTTGAAGTTGAAAATCCTTAATGTTGTCAAACTTTGGATGAATCTTCTGTATAGAGCCATGTGTTGAAAATATGCTTTATGCAATATATTACTAACTTCTATTCACGGATATTTGTTTGGTTGTTACGTCTGTATGGCTTTGTGCTTCTTTGATTTCGTATCAGAGATGAAGAGAGAAATCCATATTGACTGCTGTGCATTGACTCAAATCAAGGCAAAGTCCAGGATGTATCAAATAAGTTTTACAACAATCAGACTTGCTTCCCTTCATACACATAGCAGAGGTGAACACATTAAAATGACGGCCCTTGAATGATTCACTGCTTTCAGTAGCCTAATCACTCTTGACCTTAAACATTTGAGTTGTGCCTATAAAAAGCCAGAAAGTTACTAAATTGTCAGAAAAGAAAAATCTAAACACTACAAAATCTTTGATTCACCCTGACAGACCATTTTAAGAATGTACTTTGGAAGTAGTTTATCAAAGTAAATCTGAAAGCTGAATTTGTCAATAGCATTCAAATATACCCTCTTGCTTCATATGCATTCTGCGGGATCTGTGAATGCCACTCAATCTCCCAAGTCTACTCCAAATTATATTTGTAACTATGTGCATGCATGCTGAGTAGGATCATCCAGATGCCCTGTGGCCATTGGAGTTTGTTAGTAAATGCTTAGAGGCAAGATGCCAGTTTGCTCTCAAACTCGAGAAGTCTCCATCTGTCCATCTACAAAGCTGTTCAATAAGGGATACTGTAGCTCTGCCCATGACAGATATGGATCCAACTAACTAGCAATGGCAAGCAAGATGAATCCCCCTAACTAGCAATGGAAAGCAAGATTAATCATATTTACAATGAGTGGGTAGATGGGTATCTGTGGTGAAGAGGGAACAGGCATGTACAGTGTAGCCCACCGTCAACCAACCATATATTTTTTTGAAACTGAAGGTTCCTCTGTTAGAATATAACATATTGTGAGGTAGTAACCATAATGATGTGTTAGTCTTTCGATTGACAAAGCATGAAGCAATCTGAGTGATTTGGTGTCAACATAAATTACAGTGCCTTCAGAAAAGATTAATATCCCTTGACTTATTCCACATGTTGGAATCCTGTTGGAAGTCTTTCTGGGTACAGCTGGATTGTACAATATTTGTACATTATTTTTTTGATTATTGTTCAAGCTCTGTCAAGTTGGTTGTTGATCGTTTTTGGACAGCCATTTTCAAGTCGCCATAGATTTTCAAGACAATTTAAGTCAAAACCGTAACTAGGTCACTCAGGAACATTCAATGTCGTCTTGTTAAGCAACTCCAGTGTATATTTGGCCTTGTGTTTTAGGTTATTGTCCTGCTGAAGCGTGAATTTGTCACTCAGTGTCTGTTGGAAAGCAGACTGAACCAGGAGTTTGCCTGTGCTTAGCGCTATTCCGTAATTATATACATGTTTTAACTCCCTAGTCGGTCATTGGCAGGTAGCCTAGTGGTTAGAGCGTTGGACTAGTAACCGAAAGGTTGCAAGATCGAATCCCCGAGCTGACAAGGTACAAATCTGTCTTTCTGCCCCTGATTAAGGCAGTTAACCCACTCTTCCTAGGCCGTCATTGAAAATAAGAATTTGTTCTTAACTGACTTGCCTAGTTAAATAAATGTTAAGATTTTTTTTTTTACATAACATGATGCCTTAAGCCTCATTGTGAAATCTCTGAGTGTGTAGCGTGTGCTCCCTCTCCGGTCACCAGGCTGCTTGTTATGGTGCACATCTATCACCATCGTTACGTGCCCCTGCGTGTAATCAGATTCACCTGGACTCAATCACCTCCCTGATTACCTTCCCTATATATGTCACTCCCTTTGGTTCCTTCCCCAGGCGTTATTGTTTCTGTTCCAGTGTCATGTCAGTGTGTGGTTCATGGTTTCTTGTTTGTATTACGTTAAAACACTCACTCCCTGAACTTGCTTCCCGACTCTCAAAGCACACGTTACAGAGTGGTTTCTGTCCTCTCTGGCAACTGAGTTAGGAAGGACGCCTTTATCTTTGTAGTGACTGGGTGTATTGATACACCATCCAAAGCATAATTAATAACTTCACCATGCTCAAAGGTATATTTTTTACCCATCTACCAATACGTGCCCTTAGTTGAGAGGCACTGTAAACCTCCCTGGTCTTTGTGGTTGAATCTGTGTTTGAAATTCACTGCTCGACTCAGGGACCTCACATATAATTGTATGTGTGGGTTACAGAGATGAGGTAGTCATTCAAAAATTATGTTAAACTTAATTATTGCACAAAGAGTCCGTGCAACTTATTATGTGACTTGTTAAGTACATTTTTACTCCTGAACTTCTCTAGGCTTGCCATAACAAAGGGGTTAAATACTTTTTTATAAATTGACATTTCAGTTTTTCATTTGAACATTTCTAAAAACATAGATCCACTTTAACATTATGGGGTATTGTGTGTAGGCCAGTGTCCAAAAAATCTACATTTATTCCATTTTAAATTCATGCTGTAACACAACAAAATGTGAAAAAATTCAAGGGATGTGAATACTCTCTGAAGGCAGTGTACTAATGGCAAGCATAGATGGGCTTATTGTCACGTTCCTGACCTGTTTTCTGTTAGTTTTGTATGTGTTAGTTGGTCAGGACGTGAGTTTGGGTGGGCAGTCTATGTTTTGTGTTTCTATGTTGGTAAATGGGTGACCTGATATGGCTCTCAATTAGAGGCAGGTGGTTTTCATTTCCTCTGATTGAGAGCCATATTAAGCTAGGTGTTTTCACATTGATTGTTGTGGGTGGTTGTCTCCTGTGTCAGTGTCTGTATGTTACGCCACACGGGACTGTTTCGGTATCGTTCGTTCGTTCGTTTTGTATGTAGTCTGTTTCCTGTTCATGCGTTCTTCACGTTATATGTAAGTTCGTGTCCAGGTCTGTCTACATCGTTTATTTGTTTTGTAGTTTATCAAGTGTATTTCGTTTCGTCTTCGTCTTGTTTAATAAATCATTATGTCACATAACCACGCTGCATTTTGGTCGAATCACTACTCCTCCTTTTCGGATGAAGAGGAGGAGGAACGCCGTTACAGAACCACCCACCAACAAAAGATCAAGCAGCGGTGTAACGGGAGGAAGGGACAGCGCAAGGAGGAGGAATGGACATGGGAGGATGTTTTGGACGGTAAGGGTTGCTACACATGGGAGGAGATCCTGGCTGGAAAGGATCGCCTCCCATGGGAACAGCTGGAGGCAGCTCGGAGAGCGGAGGAAACCGGAGAGAGGAACCGGCGTTATGAGGGGACGCATCTAGCACGGAAGCCCGAAAAGCCCGTGAGTACTACCCAAAAATGTATTGGGGGGGGGGCTAAGAGGTAGTGGGCCAAGGGCAGGTAGGAGACCTGCGCCCACTTCCCAGGTTAACCGTGGAGAGCGGGAGTACGGGCAGACACCGTGTTACGCAGTAGAGCGCACGGTGTCTCCTGTACGTGTGCATAGCCCGGTGCGGGTTATTCCACCTCCCCGCACTGGTAGGGCTAGATTGAGCGTTGAGCCGGATGTCATGAAGCCGGCCCTACATATCTGGCCACCAGTACGTCTCCTCGGGCCGGCTTACATGGCACCAGCCTTACGCATGGTGTCCCCGGTTCGCCTACATAGCCCGGTGCGGGTTATTCCACCTCCCCGCACTGGTCGGGCGACGGGGAGCATTCAACCAGGTAAGGTTGGGCAGGCTCAATGCTCAAGGGAGCCAGTACGCCTGCACGGTCCGGTATTTCCGGCGCCACCTCCCCGCCCCAGCCCAGTACCACCAGTGCCTACTCCACGCACCAGGCTTCCAGTGCGTTTCCAGAGCCCTGTTCCTCCTCCACGCACTCTCCCTATGGTGCGTGTCTCCAGCCCAGTGCCTCCAGTTCCGGCACCACGCACTAAGCCACCTGTGCGTCTCCAGAGCCCTGTACGCACTGTTTCTTCTCCCCGCACTCGCCCTGAGGTGCGTGCCCTTAGCCCGGTACCACCAGTGCCGGTACCACGCACCAGGCCTATAGTGCGCTTCGAGAGGTCAGTGTGCCCTGTCCCTGCTCCCCGCACTAGCCTGAAGGTGCGTGTCCTTAGCCCGGTGCCTCCAGTTCTGGCACCATGCACCAGGCCTACAGTGCGCCTCATCCGGCCAGAGCCATCCGTCTCCCCAGCGCCATCTGAGCCATCCGTCTCCCCAGCGCCATCTGAGCCATCCGTCTCCCCAGCGCCATCTGAGCCATCCGTCTCCCCAGCGCCATCTGAGCCATCCGTCTGCCCAGCGCCGTCTGAGCCATCCGTCTGCCCAGTGCCGTCTGAGCCATCCGTCTGTCCCGAGCCATTAGAGCCGCCCGTCTGTCCCGAGCCGTCAGAGCCGTTCGTCAGTCAGGAGCCGCTAGAGCCATTCGTCAGTCAGGATCTGCCAGAGCCACCAACCAGACAGGATCTGCCAGAGCCGCCAACCAGACAGGATCTGCCAGAGCCGCCAACCAGACAGGATCTGCCAGAGCCGCCAACCAGACAGGATCTGCCAGAGCCGCCAACCAGACAGGATCTGCCAGAGCCGCCAACCAGACAGGATCTGCCAGAGCCGCCAGCGAGCCATGAGCAGCCAGAGCCGTCAGCGAGCCAGGATCTGCCAGAGCCGTCAGCGAGCCATGAGCAGCCAGAGCCGTCAGCGAGCCATGAGCGTCCAGAGCCGTCAGCGAGCCATGAGCGTCCAGAGCCGCCAGCCAGCCATGAGCGTCCAGAGCCGTCAGCCAGCCATGAGCGTCCAGAGCCGTCAGCCAGCCATGAGCGTCCAGAGCCGTCAGCGAGCCATGAGCGTCCAGAGCCGTCAGCCAGCCATGAGCGTCCAGAGCCGTCAGCCAGCCATGAGCGTCCAGAGCCGTCAGCCAGCCATGAGCGTCCAGAGCCGTCAGCTAGCCATGAGCGTCCAGAGCCGTCAGCCAGTCATGAGCTGCCCCTCAGCCCAGAGCTGCCATTAATCCTGAACTGCCCCTCAGTCCAGAGCTGTCTCTCTGTCCGGAGCTGCCCTTCAGCCCGGAGTTGCCCCTCTATCCTGAGCTACCTCTCTATCCTGACCTACCTCTCTGTCCTGAGCTACCTTATCCCGGTGCTGCCCCTTGTCCCGGTGCTGCCCCTTATTTTGATGTTACCCTGTAAATTAAGTGGGTGTAATAGGAGGGTGGTCAGTCGGAGGGGGAGACGTAAGCTGGGATTGACTATGGTGGGGTGGGGACCTCGCCCAGAGCCTGAGCCACCACCGTGGTCAGATGCCCACCCAGACCCTCCCCTAGACTTTGTGCTGGTGCGCCCGGAGTTCGCACCTTAAGGGGGGGGTTATGTCACGTTCCTGACCTGTTTTCTGTTAGTTTTGTATGTGTTAGTTGGTCAGGACGTGAGTTTGGGTGGGCAGTCTATGTTTTGTGTTTCTATGTTGGTAAATGGGTGACCTGATATGGCTCTCAATTAGAGGCAGGTGGTTTTCATTTCCTCTGATTGAGAGCCATATTAAGGTAGGTGTTTTCACATTGATTGTTGTGGGTGGTTGTCTCCTGTGTCAGTGTCTGTATGTTACGCCACACGGGACTGTTTCGGTATCGTTCGTTCGTTCGTTTTGTATGTAGTCTGTTTCCTGTTCATGCGTTCTTCACGTTATATGTAAGTTCGTGTCCAGGTCTGTCTACATCGTTTATTTGTTTTGTAGTTTATCAAGTGTATTTCGTTTCGTCTTCGTCTTGTTTAATAAATCATTATGTCACATAACCACGCTGCATTTTGGTCGAATCACTACTCCTCCTTTTTGGATGAAGAGGAGGAGGAACGCCGTTACACTTATAAACAACCAAAATTAAGATAAAGATAATGCACTGTTTAAGCCAGGAATATACAGCACATTAAAGCTGCACAAATTGGCTACTATAACAAGGGCAATCCCTGCCACAGTGGAGCCAGGATTCGAACCCAAGCCACAATATACTCTGCAAATCACTGCCAACAGTACTTGGTGTCAATAATTTAGGTCTCAATAAAGCAGTAACGATGCTAACTTCACGATCTGCTACACCAGCACCAACACCCAAGCCAACTCCTTTCCCCTATTTGTCACTTTTTGCTGAAGGACATTTGAAAATTGTAGATTATGCAGATTCAGTGACGTCAGAATCCCCTTTCCCCAGCACTCTGCTGCCCCTTAGCCAACCTGCCTTCCTCCTAACACATGTTGCCTCCACCATCATCTCTCAAATGTCTCCATCTAAGCATCGTTTCCAAGACTATGGTGGATGAATAGGCAATGAGTTTTCTGAGCGGGGGTGGTTGATTTCAGTAGTACAGAGATCCATCTACACATTTCATCAGCCTAACAATCTCAAACTCCCTCTCTGGCTATACTGTATTGTCTTCACTAATGTACTTTTTTAAAAACCCACCATCACCTGCTTCCACTTTTTTACCTCTAAATTCATTCTGATGGAATTTTCATGTTCTCAGTTTCCTTACAAGAATGCCAACAGCAGATCACAGGAAATGATTCACTCTCTTTCTGTCCAGATGAGACAGAAAGACATGGATGAACTAGGGAGCGAAAGAAAGGAGCAGGAAGAAGTGGATGAACTGGGGAGTGAACGAAAGGACTGAGTTGTGTGATAAACATTATAGCGCACAACATGAAACACAGTGCGTGTGTCTGCAAATGACAACTGAAATGAATTTATAAATACATTCTCTTCATGGATGAAATAACTCAAACTTTTCTTCTTTCTTCTTCATTTCCCTTTTCTTTGGAACCTGCCGCTAGGCTGACATGATTATTTTATGTAATGACTTTCTTTGGAGTTGATTTGCGCTGGTGATTGAGCTTCACTTCCTCCAGACCTTATTTTATTCTCACAGCATTCTCACTCACCCTAATGGTTGCACTGACGCTTTGCTGCCGACTACTTGGGTTTCTCTTTTCCAGCAGTTTTGTAAATGATTCAAACCGGTTCTATTTGATAAAAAAATCAAATGTGATCCAGTGCCATTGATTTGTATACTAAGCATTACAGGGAACAGTACACACAAGTCCACTGTCCATGCCCATAGGACACAGAGTCTGTTTTCTCTGTCTTTGATTTTTTTTAAGATAAATCCTGTCAAACATTAGAGATGGACTATAACATTGTGTCCTCGATATGATCTCAACAATTAAAATATATTTTTGTAACTTGGCTTTAAGAAAATGGACCAGTGTTAAGTCACTATCAGCTGAATGTTTCAGTACAGTTATTCTCTTTGTGGCAAACCAGGAGCTGTAAGACACTTCAGGTTCTGCACAATGCACCTATTGTACTCTGAACAAATTCTCTTTCACACCCAGGGCTTGTTCGAGAACAGACAGGTGATCCGTCACGTCATGCGGGAGGTTGGGGGGGGGGGGGGGGGGGGGGTTGTTCTATAGTTCAGGGGGCCTATAAGCTTGGAGACAGGCTGGCCAATGTCCAGACAGTGGGGGAGGGGCAAGGGCATGGAGGAAGCCCAATGTGAGAGAACCCTTTTAGCACAGGACGAATAAATAGAACACGCCAGGGGTAACCCGTGGCAACGAGGACTTTTCGGAGAGGACTTTGGAGTGTTTCCAGGTATCCAAGGACACTTTGAGACACGAGGGGTAAAGTCACTGCTAGATGTCCTGTTTTTTATCCAAGGTAGAGCAAAAAGATGAAACACATTGTCACATACCATTTGATCAGGATAGGATAGAGTTATAACAGTGTAAGAGGGGACTGTGTCTGTCCCAGATGGATTCAGTCAATGTGGTACATT
This sequence comes from Salvelinus namaycush, assembly GCF_016432855.1. Lineage (NCBI taxonomy): Eukaryota > Metazoa > Chordata > Actinopteri > Salmoniformes > Salmonidae > Salvelinus > Salvelinus namaycush. The sequence goes on along the minus strand of NC_052311.1, from coordinate 12,032,724 downwards.
ATGTGATGTGATAAATCCCATATCACTTCCTGACTCGACTGTTAGGGTGTTCCGGTGTTCTCCCACTAACATACATTCTTATGGGGGTTGAATGGAAGAGATTAGTTAGCACTGTAACTTCTGTCATGCAAACTCCCCAGCTTGGACTATTTACCACCTGTCCTTCGTGTCTCAGAGATGTAGGCAAGAAATAGGAGAGAAGCTAACATGATTGGAAACTTGCTTGGATGTTTCGCAGACGGAATGCAATTATGATTCTGTGACAAGAGGGGCGAAAGGAAATCGACGGCGGAGCTATTCTCTGACAGTGAAGAGCATTGTGGGAATTAGCCGGCATTGCGTATTAAACATTTAGAAGGTGTTGATTGCCAGGATCATATTAGGGTCGAGGCTGTAGATTTGTTGTCATGGAGATAAATGTGACACCGCAAACACAGTAGTCGTTGAAGTGTCTGAAGTTCATTGACTGCAGGAAGAGGTTAACTGGAGCCAAATATTCACATGAAACGTCCCTGGGGAACAGAGACCCAATTAACAAATCACATTAATTACGAGACTATCACAACTGATTACAAGATGGCCGTCTGCTCCTGGCACAATGTGGCCTGTATTTTCTGCTTCACGGAAGCAAGTAAAAAAATGACTGCCATGCAGAATTATGCAATGGATGAGTGGGTCCGCTAATACAAGTATGGTAAGATATAGAAAACCTTCCCTCCTGTCTGCAGACAGAGCTTAGGAGAGAATTGTGAAGTTAGCAGGTACTGCAATGGGAACCTGGCTTGTGGCTATATGCTCAGACGCTTGGTTTCTGTCACTGCTGTAATGAATATTTGTTCTGTCGGGCTATGAACTTAATAAAGTATGTGTTCCCTTTTCATATTGACATTGCCTTGTGTTGTACTGTATCATATCGACATGTAATTGAGTGAGGCAGGGAAGATAGAAGTCATTTAAAAAAAAATGTTACCTCTGGACACAGTTGTTTTGTCCATAACAAATGCATCAATCATATTGCACAGTAGGGCATCACGTTGAACCAAAGTCTACAGTTGTTATTTCAACCTTCCTCTCATGTTTTTCCTGTTTGTGATTCTCCATCTGACTATCCCCCTGTCCCTCCACTGAAGCATGACAAGTTGATGACTGTGATTGAATTGAAGTCCCAGCAGGTTGAAATCGTTACATTTAAAGCACACCGGAAACTAATGTTATGATTTGAAGGCAACCATTTTTTTGGTAGGGGGGCTTTTTAGAAAGCCGAAATGGCAAAAAAAATGTGATATGTACGTATTGTGTAAAAGAAAAAGAGGAACATCATGAAATGACTTCAGAAGTCCAAACGGTGAGCAGAAGTCTAACCATGAAACAACATATTGCATCTAATGCAATTTAGCTTATTGCTCTGATTAGATCTAACTACATTAAAATTGCAAGAACAACATTACTTGCAGAATGCACCGACTGTAGGTCTTGGTGATGAATGAACATTGTAACGATTCAGTTGTTTTCCACCCCTCCTCATTTCACTCTACAGAACGATGGTGTTGTCCTCCTGTATATTAGTCCAACTGTTGAAAAACAATAAACAAACTGTAATGCATTGTTTGATTTAGCAGATTGGACATTTGCATGTTTCACACACCAGAGTACAATGAACACTGTAGATATTGGCAGGCACAGAGTGGAGGTATAGTACTCCTCATCAAGTTAATGGGCCAGCCCACTGACGACCACTGTTTCAGTGTGGAGGTATAGTACTCCTCATCAAGTTAATGGGCCAGCCCACTGACGACCACTGTTTCAGTGTGGAGGTATAGTACTCCTCATCAAGTTAATGGGCCAGCCCACTGACGACCACTGTTTCAGTGTGGAGGTATAGTACTCCTCATCAAGTTAATGGGCCAGCCCACTGACGACCACTGTTTCAGTGTGGAGGTATAGTACTCCTCATCAAGTTAATGGGCCAGCCCACTGACGACCACTGTTTCAGTGTGGAGGTATAGTACTCCTCATCAAGGTAATGGGCCAGCCCCTGACGACCACTCTTTCAGTGTGGAGGTATAGTACTCCTCATCAAGTTAATGGGCCAGCCCACTGACGACCACTGTTTCAGTGTGGAGGTATAGTACTCCTCATCAAGTTAATGGGCCAGCCCACTGACGACCACTGTTTCAGTGTGGAGGTATAGTACTCCTCATCAAGGTAATGGGCCAGCCCCTGACGACCACTGTTTCAGTGTGGAGGTATAGTACTCCTCATCAAGTTAATGGGCCAGCCCACTGACGACCACTGTTTCAGTGTGGAGGTATAGTACTCCTCATCAAGGTAATGGGCCAGCCCACTGATGACCACTGTTTCAGTGTGGAGGTATAGTACTCCTCATCAAGTTAATGGGCCAGCCCACTGACGACCACTGTTTCAGTGTGGAGGTATAGTACTCCTCATCAAGTTAATGGGCCAGCCCACTGACGACCACTGTTTCAGTGTGGAGGTATAGTACTCCTCATCAAGTTAATGGGCCAGCCCACTGACGACCACTGTTTCAGAGTGGAGGTATAGTACTCCTCATCAAGTTAATGGGCCAGCCCACTGACGACCACTGTTTCAGAGTGGAGGTATAGTACTCCTCATCAAGTTAATGGGCCAGCCCACTGACGACCACTGTTTCAGTGTGGAGGTATAGTACTCCTCATCAAGGTAATGGGCCAGCCCACTGACGACCACTGTTTCAGTGTGGAGGTATAGTACTCCTCATAAAGTTAATGGGCCAGCCTAGTGACCACTGTTTCAGTGTGGAGGTATAGTACGCATTATAAAGTTAATGGGCCAGCCCAGTGACCACTGTTTCAGTGTGGAGGTATAGTACTCCTCATCAAGTTAATGGGCCAGCCCAGTGACCACTGTTTCAGTGTGGAGGTATAGTACGCATTATCAAGTTAATGGGCCAGCCCAGTGACGATAACTGTTTCAATGTGTAGGTATATTACTCCTCATCAAGTTAATGGGCCAGCCCAGTGACCACTGTTTCAGTGTGGAGGTAAAGTACGCATTATCAAGTTAATGGGCCAGCCCAGTGACCACTGTTTCAGTGTGGAGGTAAAGTACGCATTATCAAGTTAATGGGCCGGCCCAGTGACCACTGTTTCAGTGTGGAGGTTAAGTACGCATTATCAAGTTAATGGGCCAGCCCAGTGACCACTGTTTCAGTGTGGAGGTATAGTACACATTATCAAGTTAATGGGCCAGCCCAGTGACCACTGTTTCAATGTGGAGGTATAGTGCTCCTCATCAAGTTAATGGGCCAGCCCAGTGACGATAACTGTTTCAATGTGTAGGCATATTACTCCTCATCAAGTTAATGGGCCAGCCCAGTGACCACTGTTTCAGTGTGGAGGTATAGTACACATTATCAAGTTAATGGGCCAGCCCAGTAACCACTGTTTTCAATGTGGAGGTATAGTACACATTATCAAGTTAATGGGCCAGCCCAGTAACCACTGTTTTCAATGTGGAGGTATAGTACGCATTATCAAGTTAATGCGCCAGCCCAGTGACCACTGTTTCAGTGTGGAGGTATAGTACGCATTATCAAGTTAATGGGCCAGCCCAGTGACGATAACTGTTTCAATGTGGAGGTATAGTACTCCTCATAAAGTTAATGGGCCAGCCTAGTGACCACTGTTTCAGTGTGGAGGTATAGTACTCCTCATCAAGTTAATGGGCCAGCCCAGTGACCACTGTTTCAGTGTGGAGGTATAGTACTCCTCATAAAGTTAATGCGCCAGCCTAGTGACCACTGTTTCAGTGTGGAGGTATAGTACTCCTCATAAAGTTAATGGGCCAGCCCAGTGACCACTGTTTCAGTGTGGAGGTATAGTACTTCTCATCAAGTTAATGGGCCAGCCCAGTGACCACTGTTTCAGTGTGGAGGTATAGTACTCCTCATAAAGTTAATGGGCCAGCCTAGTGACCACTGTTTCAGTGTGGAGGTTAAGCACGCATTATCAAGTTAATGGGCCAGCCCAGTGACCACTGTTTCAGTGTGGAGGTATAGTACACATTATCAAGTTAATGGGCCAGCCTAGTGACCACTGTTTCAGTGTGGAGGTATAGTACTTCTCATCAAGTTAATGGGCCAGCCCAGTGACCACTGTTTCAGTGTGGAGGTTAAGCACGCATTATCAAGTTAATGGGCCAGCCCAGTGACCACTGTTTCAGTGTGGAGGTATAGTACACATTATCAAGTTAATGGGCCAGCCTAGTGACCACTGTTTCAGTGTGGAGGTATAGTACACATTATCAAGTTAATGGGCCAGCCCAGTGACCACTGTTTCAGTGTGGAGGTATAGTACGCATTATCAAGTTAATGGGCCAGCCCAGTGACCACTGTTTCAGTGTGGAGTTATAGTACTCCTCATCAAGTTAATAGGCCAGCCCACTGACGATAACTGTTTCAGTGTGGAGGTATAGTACTCCTCATCAAGTTAATGGGCCAGCCCAGTGACCACTGTTTCAGTGTGGAGGTATAGTACTCCTCATAAAGTTAATGGGCCAGCCCAGTGACCACTGTTTCAGTGTGGAGGTATAGTACGCATTATCAAGTTAATGGGCCAGCCCAGTGACCACTGTTTCAGTGTGGAGGTATAGTACTCCTCATCAAGTTAATGGGCCAGCCCAGTGACCACTGTTTCAGTGTGGAGGTATAGTACGTATTATCAAGTTAATGGGCCAGCCCACTGACGACCACTGTTTCAGTGTGGAGGTATAGTACTCCTCATCAAGTTAATGGGCCAGCCCAGTGACCACTGTTTCAGTGTGGAGGTATAGTACTCCTCATCAAGTTAATGGGCCGGCCCAGTGACCACTGTTTCAGTGTGGAGGTATAGTACTCCTCATCAAGTTAATGGGCCAGCCCAGTGACCACTGTTTCAATGTGGAGGTATAGTACTCCTCATCAAGTTAATGGGCCAGCCCAGTGACCACTGTTTCAGTGTGGAGGTATAGTACTCCTCATCAAGTTAATGGGCCGGCCCAGTGACCACTGTTTCAGTGTGGAGGCATAGTACTCCTCATCAAGTTAATGGGCCGGCCCAGTGACCACTGTTTCAGTGTGGAGGTATAGTACGCATTATCAAGCTAATAGGCCAGCCCAGTGACCACTGTTTCAGTGTGGAGGTATAGTACTCTTCGTCAAGCTAATAGGCCAGCCCAATGACCACTGTTTCAGTGTGGAGGTATAGTACGCATTATCAAGCTAATAGGCCAGCTCAATGACCACTGTTTCAGTGTGGAGGCATAGTACTCTTCGTCAAGCTAATAGGCCAGCCCAATGACCACTGTTTCAGCCGTCTAAGAATAGCAGTGAGAGGTAATACATTTTTAATTGCAAGTGTGATTAGACTGCTAAAGGAATCTGCAGTAGTTGATTAAGTGCATTTGGGTCAATATTAGAAGCCAATCATTTTTACAGACCAAGCCTCAAAGGAGTTAATGTAATTACAAGAGTGAAAATTGTAATCCTTCACATTGTAATAACTAAAAGCATGTCCAATGAAAAAATATACACATAGGTGAAAACATACAGTACCAGTCAAAAGTCTGACACACTTACAAATTCCAGAGTTTCTCTTTATTTGGACTATTTTCTACATTGTAGAATAATAGTGAAGACATCAAAACTATGAAATTACACATACAGAATCATGTAGTAACCAAAAGAGTGTTAAACAAATCTAAATATATTTTAGATTTGAGATTCTTCAAAGTAGACACCCTTTGCCTTGATGACAGCGTTGCAAACTCTTGTCATTTCCTCAAATCACTGTTACCTTCCCCAGAGGCAAAGTTCCACAGCAATCGTAAGTGGTAGTAGCACTGGCAGTAGTATAGTGTTGGCCACTGTCTTGCATGCTTTCTGCGCAACCCCATGCCTCTTGGTGACAGTTGCTAAGTAACTGGACATGTCAAGAGCCAACCGAAGAGCCTGGGGCTTTACAGTGAAAAGGTATGCTGGATCATTTGGCCCATGCTTCTGTGAAAATTGTAATTATTTTCTATAATTAAACTGTATGATCAATATACCACACACTTAGTCATGCCACTAGAGACCACATGAGAAATATGGACTGTACAAATAGCCATGATCTATCTGCTCCCTGCGGACGAGGTAACCCCATGACCAACAGATGAGGTAACCCCATGACCAACGGATGAGGTAATCCCATGACCAACGGACGAGGTAACCCCATGACCAACGGATGAGGTAACCCCATAACCAATGGACGAGGTAACCCCATTGGTGTTTCTCCTTTACTTTTCCATGTCTTTTAACCTTAAACAACAATGAGTCACCAGAGGATTTTGAAAAGGTAAAATTAGGGGTTTTTATGGTCTTTTCTCTGGTTAATGATCCCTAATGCCTCCCCATTCAAAGGTGTCAAATATGAGCACCTAACAGCAGTACAAACTAGGTGTGAAAAGCCAGGTTGTACAAGTTCACGTGCCGGTGAAATGATGCGTCTCCGGCACCATATTTGTAACCCTTCAATAAAGCCAAGCAGATGGAAGGAGGTGAAAATATTCAAATCTGTCATGTCTCTCTTCTCATTAAAGACTAATGACCTTTTTACCTTTATTAAACTGTGATTTTTTTTCATCACTGTTTTGGGGCAAATCATTTAAGTGATATTTGCAATTTGTCTTCATCGTCTCAATGGAATGAAGTGTTAGATCCTGTACATAATATAGCTAGGCCTACATCACAAAGTCTTACATGACTGAAGATATAAGAGGAAACCTTAAACATAATTCTTTTTAAGTTGACCTTGACTATAGCTCAGGACTCAAGGGACGTAAAGACCTGTTGCCCCTGCCGATGGCTCTGTAAACAAACAGGTCTTTACCCAATCCAGCGGGAGAAGGAGCAATAGAGAGAGAGGGAGCGAGACAGAGAGAGGGGGAGAGAGAGAGAGAGAGAGAGAGAGAGAGAGAGAGAGAGAGAGAGAGAGAGAGAGAGACATCTGACACCCTCTCGCCATGCATCCATGTGTGACGCTAACAGTGTTCATGTTGCTAGGAGAAATAATTGGACAAAGTCTCATGCAAATATCCATGGCACAGAATTAAAGGTGGGATCTGCTCATTCATCCATATGACAACTTGAGCCCTCGTTTCTCTCCACTCAGAATAATCAGGCGCACAGAGCACGTTGAAAGAGTTGGGTAAAGCGCTTTTTTATGTCAGAGGAATTAAGTACCAGCATGTTCAACTTCATGAGAGAGACAGAGATGGAGAAGGTTGAGCACAGGAAAGGGGAAAACAACACAATTGTAGTTAGGGGTAACAACAGAAGCTTTACCTTGTCTAATAAAATACAACAGCCCTGCTACTAACTACTAGACCTCTCCCATTGTGTGTTTTTGACAGACACGTCACAGAGCTGCTGTACAACTGAAGACAAAGGAGTTGTAGAATTAGATATGCAAGAGAATGAAAGGGAATAATTAGGCAATCATCAAAAAGGGCAAAAAAAATCTAATTCTCGGCACAAAAAGGGAATGATTGAAGTTGATTGTTTTCGAGATAATTAATGCTTAAAACACAATTAAGGAAAGAGCAAGTCGAGAAATGGTAATAATTGCGCCACTCAGACTAACTGAAATGTTACAGTTCCCCTGATAACTCTGTATGTGAGCAACATTTGGTTACACAGAGGTTGTTTTAAAAGTAACGTCACAAAGTCCCACAAGGGTTCTGAAAGCCTTGTGTAATAGCCTGACTGATGTTAATTGATTGACTGAATGACAGATTGGTCGCCTGTCTATTTCAGGTCAAGGCACATACATTATATTACCTTGTTGGATGATAGTACATTAAACATTATTCACAAACACGCAAGATCATATCTTTCTGTCCCATTGGTATTTCTCATTATCAGCTAAATGTCTTTGAGATACTGTTCCTTGCAGTGATATGGACATGACAAAAGGAATGCTAGACCATTAGTGAGATAATTTGTAAAAAATGATTCAGTCCTGCAACTTAGAAGGGAGCTGCAAGCATATCTTAGATACAGAATGCTGCCACTTATTTAGACGGCACAGAGGTGGTGTTCATGTCAACTCATTAAGGAAAAACAGTCGTGGGGAACAGAATCACATCCATTGACTGCAGAAGACATTGATTTGTGTAACTGCCTCTTCCACATGCATGAGTAAAGGCTACGGTAACCCATCTGCTTTACCAAACCACAAACACTGCATATCTGACAGTCTGTCATTTCAAATGCAAATGGCCAGCCATCATCATGTCTATCCCCTCTGTGTTAAGTCAAAGGGATCAAGGCTTACTTAACACATGCCAGTCACATGGTTGCACAAAGGCTCAATCAATCCGAACAAAGTGAGAGGAAATCAAAATGCAAACCCCTAATGACGGACAATCTAAATGGCAAACGAGCTGCTATGATGCAACACAGCTCTCCAAACAAACTGCCCAGCACCGGAGCAGAAGAACTGAAAAAGGAAGAAGCAGAACCTGCGCAGGGATCTGTAAGACATTGCCGCTAATGGAAACATGCTCGTGAATAAGTTAACAGTCCATGGAAAAGAAGAAAACAACTCCACTGCACCGAGTAGTCTGCTCGCTCCCTTTCAGGTGACTGCTCTTTGGGGTGATACAAAACAACTCCACTGCACCGAGTAGTCTGCTCGCTCCCTTTCAGGTGACTGCTCTTTGGGGTGATACAAAACAACTCCACTGCACTGAGTAGTCTGCTCGCTCCCTTTCAGGTGACTGCTCTTTGGGGTGATACAAAACAACCCCACTGCACCGAGTAGTCTGCTCGCTCCCTTTCAGGTGACTGCTCTTTGGGGTGATACAAAACAACTCCACTGCACCGAGTAGTCTGCTCGCTCCCTTTCAGGTGACTGCTCTTTGGGTTGATACAAAACAACCCCACTGCACCGAGTAGTCTGCTCGCTCCCTTTCAGGTGACTGCTCTTTGGGGTGATACAAAACAACCCCACTGCACCGAGTAGTCTGCTCGCTCCCTTTCAGGTGACTGCTCTTTGGGGTGATACAAAACAACTCCACTGCACAGAGTAGTCTGCTCGCTCCCTTTCAGGTGACTGCTCTTTGGGGTGATACAAAACAACCCCACTGCACCGAGTAGTCTGCTCGCTCCCTTTCAGGTGACTGCTCTTTGGGGTGATACAAAACAACTCCACTGCACCGAGTAGTCTGCTCGCTCCCTTTCAGGTGACTGCTCTTTGGGTTGATACAAAACAACTCCACTGCACCGAGTAGTCTGCTCGCTCCCTTTCAGGTGACTGCTCTTTGGGGTGATACAAAACAACCCCACTGCACCGAGTAGTCTGCTCGCTCCCTTTCAGGTGACTGCTCTTTGGGGTGATACAAAACAACCCCACTGCACCGAGTAGTCTGCTCGCTCCCTTTCAGGTGACTGCTCTTTGGGGTGATACAAAACAACTCCACTGCACCGAGTAGTCTGCTCGCTCCCTTTCAGGTGACTGCTCTTTGGGGTGATACAAAACAACCCCACTGCACCGAGTAGTCTGCTCGCTCCCTTTCAGGTGACTGCTCTTTGGGGTGATACAAAACAACTCCACTGCACCGAGTAGTCTGCTCGCTCCCTTTCAGGTGACTGCTCTTTGGGCTGATACAAAACAACCCCACTGCACCGAGTAGTCTGCTCGCTCCCTTTCAGGTGACTGCTCTTTGGGGTGATACAAAACAACTCCACTGCACCGAGTAGTCTGCTCGCTCCCTTTCAGGTGACTGCTCTTTGGGTTGATACAAAACAACTCCACTGCACCGAGTAGTCTGCTCGCTCCTTTTCAGGTGACTGCTCTTTGGGGTGATACAAAACAACCCCACTGCACCGAGTAGTCTGCTCGCTCCCTTTCAGGTGACTGCTCTTTGGGGTGATACAAAACAACCCCACTGCACCGAGTAGTCTGCTCGCTCCCTTTCAGGTGACTGCTCTTTGGGGTGATACAAAACAACCCCACTGCACCGAGTAGTCTGCTCGCTCCCTTTCAGGTGACTGCTCTTTGGGGTGATACAAAACAACCCCACTGCACCGAGTAGTCTGCTCGCTCCCTTTCAGGTGACTGCTCTTTGGGGTGATACAAAACAACTCCACTGCACCGAGTAGTCTGCTCGCTCCCTTTCAGGTGACTGCTCTTTGGGTTGATACAAAACAACTCCACTGCACCGAGTAGTCTGCTCGCTCCCTTTCAGGTGACTGCTCTTTGGGGTGATACAAAACAACTCCACTGCACCGAGTAGTCTGCTCGCTCCCTTTCAGGTGACTGCTCTTTGGGGTGATACAAAACAACCCCACTGCACCGAGTAGTCTGCTCGCTCCCTTTCAGGTGACTGCTCTTTGGGGTGATACAAAACAACCCCACTGCACAGAGTAGTCTGCTCGCTCCCTTTCAGGTGACTGCTCTTTGGGGTGATACAAAACAACTCCACTGCACCGAGTAGTCTGCTCGCTCCCTTTCAGGTGACTGCTCTTTGGGGTGATACAAAACAACTCCACTGCACCGAGTAGTCTGCTCGCTCCCTTTCAGGTGACTGCTCTTTGGGTTGATACAAAACAACTCCACTGCACCGAGTAGTCTGCTCGCTCCCTTTCAGGTGACTGCTCTTTGGGGTGATACAAAACAACTCCACTGCACCGAGTAGTCTGCTCGCTCCCTTTCAGGTGACTGCTCTTTGGGGTGATACAAAACAACCCCACTGCACCGAGTAGTCTGCTCGCTCCCTTTCAGGTGACTGCTCTTTGGGGTGATACAAAACAACTCCACTGCACTGAGTAGTCTGCTCGCTCCCTTTCAGGTGACTGCTCTTTGGGGTGATACAAAACAACCCCACTGCACCGAGTAGTCTGCTCGCTCCCTTTCAGGTGACTGCTCTTTGGGGTGATACAAAACAACTCCACTGCACCGAGTAGTCTGCTCGCTCCCTTTCAGGTGACTGCTCTTTGGGGTGATACAAAACAACCCCACTGCACCGAGTAGTCTGCTCGCTCCCTTTCAGGTGACTGCTCTTTGGGGTGATACAAAACAACCCCACTGCACCGAGTAGTCTGCTCGCTCCCTTTCAGGTGACTGCTCTTTGGGGTGATACAAAACAACCCCACTGCACAGAGTAGTCTGCTCGCTCCCTTTCAGGTGACTGCTCTTTGGGGTGATACAAAACAACCCCACTGCACCGAGTAGTCTGCTCGCTCCCTTTCAGGTGACTGCTCTTTGGGGTGATACAAAACAACTACATAATTTCTGCATGCTGTACTGTGGGAGTGGGAAGGCCTACTGCGAGCTCTGATATCTGCATGCTGGACTGTGGGAGTGGGAAGGCCTACTGCGAGCTCTGATATCTGCATGCTGTACTGTGGGAGTGGGAAGGCCTACTGCGAGCTCTGATATCTGCATGCTGTACTGTGAGAGTGGGAAGGCCTACTGCGAGCTCTGATATCTGCATGCTGGACTGTGGGATTGGGAAGGCCTACTGCGAGCTCTGATATCTGCATGCTGGACTGTGGGAGTGGGAAGGCTTACTGCGAGCTCTGATATCTGCATGCTGTACTGTGAGAGTGGGAAGGCCTACTGCGAGCTCTGATATCTGCATGCTGTACTGTGAGAGTGGGAAGGCCTACTGCGAGCTCTGATATCTGCATGTTGTACTGTGGGAGTGGGAAGGCCTACTGCGAGCTCTGATATCTGCATGCTATACTGTGGGAGTGGGAAGGCCTACTGCGAGCTCTGATATCTGCATGCTGGACTGTGGGAGTGGGAAGGCCTACTGTGAGCTCTGATTTCTGCATGTTGGAACTGTGGGAGTGGGAAGGCCTACTGTGAGCTCTGATTTCTGCATGTTGGAACTGTGGGAGTGGGAAGGCCTACTGCGAGCTCTGATATCTGCATGCTGGACTGTGGGAGTGGGAAGGCCTACTGCGAGCTCACCATGTGATCTACAGGTGTTGTCCATGAGGTTATCTAGGATGAGGCGTTATAACTATGAAATATTCTGGTTCCATAACATCTCATTGCAACACTAGCAAAAGTGGAAAATGGAGCTTCTTACTGTATATGCTAACGATGGGCGGATTTACCTTGTGCTGTCTGTCTGTCATTGACTGAATTGTTTGAGTCTCACATATATCGGGTGCAAAGTGGATGACTGGCAGCTCATGGTAAAGCAAACCTGTTGCAGGCTTCACTTCACCTCATAGTCATCTCCTCTCCCCTCGCGAGTCATAGGTTGCTGTCCATGGAACTAAACTCAATGTAACCTCGGATGTAGCTGTCCGTGGTGCTGAATTGAACTGTGCCGCCTACAATATCGAAGCTGATCTGTTATACTTGAGAGCAGACTGAAATATTCAATTTGAGAGATATATATGAAAAAATACTATTCTCTGCAAAACAGTTTACTGTCCTGCTTGGACAATTTTGTTTTGTTTTACCTCCAATCCAATCCAATCCATTTTCTGAAAAGATTGAATGCATTTGTAAACCTTATCAGACACAGTGCTTGCAACTAAGCAAGTGTTTAAAACACAGCCTTCAACAGTTGTGGTATTGCTTTAAAATAATCTGAAATTAAATATATTTTATCACAAGTCTTAAAGGACAAAGGGAACATTAAGGTAGAGAAATATGGAAAGGGAGGAGGGCAGAGTGCAGTAGGTTGAGCTATCAAGCAGGCCTATATATGATTCACCATGCAGCGAAGGCAACCTTTATATAGGGTTGTGATGCCACATCGCCACGAAGAGACATGAGAGAGATAGAGAGAGTGTGCCGGAGAGAGAACAGAAGCCAGTATGGCATCAGAATCTGAACGATCACACAGAGGCTCAGTCAGCTAACCTTTGCTTCCCCCACTGAGTTGACCCCAAGGTTACATTTGTGAGATGACAGCGCCGTCTTTTGACTCTTAACACCCCTGCCATTGCACGCTGAGTGCAGGTATTGTGACAACCCCAGGACCCGCCTAATTGACTATCTCAGTCACTGCTGCGGTTGTCAGTCTGATTGCAAAGTGCTCTCGTTAAGCGACTGTGTTCGCTCGTCAGTGGCTCCAGTGCCTGGAAGGCAGCTCACTCGACGGCCCTCTCGTCTCCCGTCTACATTCCCTGTGAACATGCCTGACCCACAAATAGAATAGAAGACGCCGGAAAGGAGACAGGCTAATGGGTTTTGACTGTGCTTTAGGCGATATGAAATAAAACATGACACAGCATTAATCATTGTTGAGTCATTACACCAAAGCGTGGGTTGGTATTCTTACCCTGCAAGGGCTGGTGCAAGCTTTTGTTTCTACCAAACAATAACACACCTGGTTTTCCTAATCACCTTTACCTGCAAGACCTATAGTGAGAACCTTTACCTGCAAGACTTATAGTGAGAACCTTTACCTGCAAGACTTATAGTGAGAACCTTTACCTGCAAGACATAGTGAAAACCTTTACCTGCAAGACTTATAGTGAGAACCTTTACCTGCAAGATATAGTGAGAACCTTTACCTGCAAGACTTATAGTGAGAACCTTTACCTGCAAGACTTATAGTGAGAACCTTTACCTGCAAGACTTATAGTGAGAACCTTTACCTGCAAGACATAGTGAAAACCTTTACCTGCAAGACTTATAGTGAGAACCTTTACCTGCAAGATATAGTGAGAACCTTTACCTGCAAGACACAGTGAGAACCTTTACCTGCAAGACATAGTGAAAACCTTTACCTGCAAGACACAGTGAGAACATTTACCTGGAAGACTTATAGTGAGAACCTTTACCTGCAAGACTTGTAGTGAGAACCTTTACCTGCAAGACACAGTGAGAACCTTTACCTGCAAGACTTATAGTGGGAACCTTTACCTGCAAGACTTGTAGTGAGAACCTTTACCTGCAAAACGTATAGTGGGAACCTTTACCTGCAAGACACAGTGAGAACCTTTACCTGCAAAACTTATAGTGGGAACCTTTACCTGCAAGATATAGTGAAAACCTTTACCTGCAAGACTTATAGTGGGAACCTTTACCTGCAAGACTTGTAGTGAGAACCTTTACCTGCAAAACTTATAGTGGGAACCTTTACCTGCAAGACACAGTGAGAACCTTTACCTGCAAAACTTATAGTGGGAACCTTTACCTGCAAGACACAGTGAGAACCTTTACCTGCAAGACTTATAGTGGGAACCTTTACCTGCAAGACTTGTAGTGAGAACCTTTACCTGCAAGACTTATAGTGAGAACCTTTACCTGCAAGACACAGTGAGAACCTTTACCTGCAAGACTTATGTGGGAACCTTTACCTGCAAGATATAGTGAAAACCTTTACCTGCAAGACTTATAGTGAGAACCTTTACCTGCAAGACACAGTGAGAACCTTTACCTGCAAAACTTATAGTGAGAACCTTTACCTGCAAGATATAGTGAAAACCTTTACCTGCAAGACTTATAGTGAGAACCAGATGTGCTTGACTGTAGTAAAAGACAGCACCTGCACTGACCCTCACAGGAGAACATGGCCCACTCCTGCAGGAAAGCGTAAGGGGTCATCCCAGGTGATTTACTTTTTAAAGCCGCCTCCCTCCTCAATGTTAAAGGGATAGTTCACCTAAATTACTAAATTACATATTGTTTTCCTTACCCTGTAGGCAGTCTATGGACAAGTTATGAGAGTAACCCAGGTTCTGACCACCTAGTTTTTTAAAGCATGCATGCTCTCCTTAGGCATGAGTGAGGCCCTGCAAATTCATCAGAAGCACATTGCTTTAGAAAAGAGTAACAGCAGCATTCACACAGTAAGTTTGCATGCAGCCCAGCATAAGGGCCCATATCTTTCTATAGAGACGGAGTATGTTTTGAATCAAGATAAACCGCTTTGTCCTCAAAGGGATGGAGAGCAGTGAAACTAAATAATCACATTTACACATAGAGCAGGATTAAGCAGGACCATTACTCAAGTCAAGTGCGCCTTGGCAGAGATAGTAACTATAAATGAATGTTTTTAACTTCCTGCTTTCTTGTTGGGCTCAGCTCATTTTGCTTAGCAAGCATTGAAAGGAGCACTCCGTTTGAATACAGAGAGAGGAATAGGGGGGGGGGGGGGGATCTCTGGCTTTGGTATACATTTAGTGCACAAACTCTCTCCTCTCTCTCTCTCTCTCTCTCTCTCTCTCTCTCTCTCTCTCTCTCTCAACCTGTCCCCTGTCGGCCTCTCAGTACAGCAACCTGTCCCCTGTAGGCCTCTCAGTACAGCAACCTGTCCCCTGTAGGCCTCTCAGTACAGCAACCTGTCCCCTGTAGACCTCTCAGTACAGCAACCTGTCCCCTGTAGGCCTCTTAGTACGGCAACCTGTCCCCTGTAGGCCTCTCAGTACAGCAACCTGTCCCCTGTAGGCCTCTCAGTACAGCAACCTGTCCCCTGTAGGCCTCTCAGTACAGCAACCTGTCCCCAGCAGGCCTCTCAGTACAGCAACCTGTCCCCTGTAGGCCTCTCAGTACAGCAACCTGTCCCCTGTAGTCCTCTCAGTACAGCAACCTGTCCCCTGTAGGCCTCTCAGTACAGCAACCTGTCCCCAGCAGGCCTCTCAGTACAGCAACCTGTCCCCAGCAGGCCTCTCAGTACAGCAACCTGTCCCCTGTAGGCCTCTCAGTACAGCAACCTGTCCCCTGTAGGCCTCTCAGTACAGCAACCTGTCCCCAGCAGGCCTCTCAGTACAGCAACCTGTCCTCTGCAGGCCTCTCAGTACAGCAACCTGTCCCCTGTAGACCTCTCAGTACAGCAACCTGTCCCCTGTAGGCCTCTCAGTACAGCAACCTGTCCCCTGTAGGCCTCTCAGTACAGCAACCTGTCCCCAGCAGGCCTCTCAGTACAGCAACCTGTCCCCTGTAGTCATCTCAGTACAGCAACCTGTCCCCTGTAGGCCTCTCAGTACAGCAACCTGTCCCCTGTAGACCTCTCAGTTTGACAACCTGTCCCCTGTAGTCCTCTCAGTACGGCAACCTGTCCCCTGTAGGCCTCTCAGTAAAGCAACCTGTCCCCAGCAGGCCTCTCAGTACAGCAACCTGTCCCCAGCAGGCCTCTCAGTACAGCAACCTGTCCCCTGTAGTCATCTCAGTACAGCAACCTGTCCCCTGTAGTCCTCTCAGTACAGCAACCTGTCCCCTGTAGTCATCTCAGTACAGCAACCTGTCCCCTGTAGGCCTCTCAGTACAGCAACCTGTCCCCTGTAGGCCTCTCAGTACAGCAACCTGTCCCCAGCAGGCCTCTCAGTACAGCAACCTGTCCCCTGTAGGCCTCTCAGTACAGCAACCTGTCCCCTGTAGGCCTCTCAGTACGGCAACCTGTCCCCTGTAGGCCTCTCAGTACAGCAACCTGTCCCCTGTAGGCCTCTCAGTACAGCAACCTGTCCCCTGTAGGCCTCTCAGTACAGCAACCTGTCCCCTGTAGGCCTCTCAGTACAGCAACCTGTCCCCTGTAGGCCTCTCAGTACAGCAACCTGTCCCCTGTAGGCCTCTCAGTACAGCAACCTGTCCTCTGCAGGCCTCTCAGTACAGCAACCTGTCCCCTGTAGGCCTCTCAGTACAGCAACCTGTCCTCTGCAGGCCTCTCAGTACAGCAACCTGTCCCCTGTAGGCCTCTCAGTACAGCAACCTGTCCCCTGTAGGCCTCTCAGTACAGCAACCTGTCCCCTGTAGGCCTCTCAGTACAGCAACCTGTCCCCTGTAGGCCTCTCAGTACAGCAACCTGTCCTCTGCAGGCCTCTCAGTACAGCAACCTGTCCCCTGTAGGCCTCTCAGTACAGCAACCTGTCCTCTGCAGGCCTCTCAGTACAGCAACCTGTCCCCTGTAGGCCTCTCAGTACAGCAACCTGTCCTCTGCAGGCCTCTCAGTACAGCAACCTGTCCCCTGTAGGCCTCTCAGTACAGCAACCTGTCCCCTGTAGGCCTCTCAGTACAGCAACCTGTCCCCTGTAGGCCTCTCAGTACAGCAACCTGTCCCCTGTAGTCCTCTCAGTACAGCAACCTGTCCCCTGTAGTCCTCTCAGTACAGCAACCTGTCCCCTGTAGGCCTCTCAGTACAGCAACCTGTCCCCTGTAGGCCTCTCAGTACAGCAACCTGTCCCATGTAGGCCTCTCAGTACAGCAACCTGTCCCATGTAGGCCTCTCAGTACAGCAACCTGTCCCCTGTAGGCCTCTCAGTACAGCAACCTGTCCCCTGTAGGCCTCTCAGTGCAACAACCCATTCTGTAGGCCATTTCAGTGCCATGCCATCTCTACTGTGGTAGAAGCAAATTAGAAATCCATATTCAGCGTCAATCCAAACACAGCTATTCAAATGAGCCAGGCAGACACAATACATGGGGAGATGAGAGATGACAGAGGGCCAAAGATGAGAAGTGAGATCTGACATTTTGCTGGAATGAGGGAATATATAAATAAAAGACAAGAGAAAAGGGTCCAGCCAATTAAAGTTCAGCTAGGGAGCTGGTTCCTCAAACTGGTAAGGGTCCAGGGTGTTAGAAGAAGGAGGGAGGGAAGGAGAGAGAGGGGAGGAGGGAAAGAGAGAAGGGGAGAGGAAGGAGGGAGAGAGTGAGATGGTGAGAGGAGGGAGAGGGGGAAAGGGAGAGAGAGGGGAGAGAAGGGAGAGAGAGGGTTAGAGGAGGGAGATGAGGGAGAAAGAGAGAGAGGTGAAGAAGAGGGAGAGGAGAGAGCACGAAGGGGAGAGGAGGAGAGAGGGGGAGAGGAGGGAGAGAAGGGGAGAGGAGGAGGGAGAGTGAGGGGAGAGGAAGGAGAGAGAGGGGGAGATTAGGTGTGAGGAGGGGAGAGAGGGGGGGAGAGGAGGAGGGAGAGAGAGAGGGCGAGGAGAAGGGAGAGAGAGTGAGAGAGAGGGAGAGGAGGAGGGAGAGAGAGAGTGGGAGAAGGTGAGATTAGGGAAAGAGGAGGAGGGAGAGGAGGGAGAGAGAGGGGAGAGGAGGGGGAGAGGAGGAGGGAGAGAGAGGGGGAGAAAGGGAGAGGGTGAGAGGGGGGAGAGAGAGAGAGAGGGGGAGAGGAGAGAAGTAGAGAGATGGGGAGGGGGTGAGGGGGAGAGCGAGGGGCGAGGGGGAGGGAGAGAGAGAGAGGGGGAGAGGGTGAGAGGAGGGTGAGACAGGGGGAAAGGTGAGAGCAGGGAGAGAGAGAGGGGGAGAGGAGGGAAGTAGAGAGATGGGGAGGGACGGAAGCGCGTAGACCATACATACACTATAGACCATACATTCACTGTGTGTGTGTGTGCTTGCAAATGCAACGCTGTGTCGGGGGATTAGAGTCTCACTATAACAACAGATAATTGATATATTTGTCCTCACGTGCAATTTTCCTTCCCTTTGCTATCCACATTTACCAGTGACCACAAGTATTAATTCTATCATTAAGTTATTTTTGTCACGTTTCAAGTGTTAAACCTCATCTTTAAAAGTCATTATCATATTGTAGTTTATATCAGGATATCATATTATATTCCTCAGCAGCTAGCTATTACTGTTGTACACTTAAAGCATGAAGTCACGGACTCTTTATACATGTCAGAACAATTTGCAGAGTTTGGGTTGATAAACAGAGAGCATTGACAAGCACCATATGCTCAGAAGCTAGTGGAAAAATCTAGTTCTGTCAGCAGTAACAAGTCCCAATGACTTGTTTATCTTTTTGGGATACCTGTAAAAAGAAAGATAACTAATATTATTTGTGGGGAACTCCGTTTCAAGAATGGCTCCCACTTTCATATCGCCTTTGTGAAAATCAATCAAATGTTTATTTTGCTGAGCCTCGATAATAAAAATGAAAATGGACCCATGGGAGCATGGGGCTGTCACCTTTCCTCCTGTTCTGGACTGTCACCTTTCCTCCTGTTCAGGACTGCCACCTTTCCTCCTGTTCTGGAATGTCACCTTTCCTCCTGTTCTGGACTGTCACCTTTCCTCCTGTTCTGGACTGTCACCTTTCCTCCTGTTCTGGACTGTTACCTTTCCTCCTGTTCTGGACTGTTACCTTTCCTCCTGTTCTGGACTGTTACCTTTCCTCCTGTTCTGGAATGTCACCTTTCCTCCTGTTCTGGACTGTCACCTTTCCTCCTGTTCTGGACTGTCACCTTTCCTCCTGTTCTGGACTGTTACCTTTCCTCCTGTTCTGGACTGTTACCTTTCCTCCTGTTCTGGACTGTTACCTTTCCTCCTGTTCTGGACTGTTACCTTTCCTCCTGTTCTGGACTGTTACCTTTCCTCCTGTTCTTGACTGTTACCTTTCCTCCTGTTCTGGACTGCCACCTTTCCTCCTGTTCTGGACTGTTACCTTTCCTCCTGTTCTTGGCTGGATATTCAACTCCCATCTGAGCGCAAATCCATGAGATGACTGGAAGAAGATACCCACACAAATGCACGTGCACAAACACACTGTCGTGTCTTTGGCTATGCCGGATTAAGTGTTATGACATGCTATTCTATAAAATCATTTCTCTGTAATTAATATTACCTGATTAAGCTAATCAGGTAAATAATTAACTAGAAAGTCGGGGAACCACAAAATAATGTTTATAGAGATGTTATCTTCCGAATAAACTCTTAAAGACCTGGTAATCTTTTACATCAATAGCAGTCAATATTTAATCGTCATCTTATTTCAGTCTCATCTGAAAGTTGTAAATTCTTGGTTATCTTCACGAACCCTGGCTAACAAGTTGAATCAGCAATACAACATTGGGTTTAATTATTTATTTACTAAATACCTAACTAATCACACAGAATTACATATACACAGAATGAATCATACATTGATGGACCTATTATATCATAAAGAAAACCTCCCTGGTAGACGGAACAGATACGACAGCTTGTTACACAAAGAGAGGGGGTTTGGGTTTGAGTGAAAGAGCGGGAAGACTGAGGAACAAAGGGAGAAGCTGTGCTATCGTAAATACAGAATCTTATGCATTCTAAATAACTGCCCATTTGAAAAAGGAGAATGCAATAAAGCTGTGCTTAGGTAGATTGGTCATCGATGGAAGGCCGGTTTGTCCTTTATGGATCTCTGGTCCTCTGAAGAATGTCTAGTGGGGAACTGGAGAGTGGTAGAATAGATACTCTGTCCGTCCTCTCCTAGCCCACGTTTAGCGACTGCTGCTAACTCAATGGATAGGAGGTATCACTTCTGGAGTGAATAAGAGTTCAACGTTCATACCAAGTTGCCATACTTTAAGCTCATGCTATATTCTGGCTGGTATAGTCGAAATTCATCCTTCCGGGGTGGGGTGTAGGTCGTCACCTTCACATTGAAATTCGATGCTAATTTTGTTAGTTTCTCTAAGGTTGGCTTAATTCTGTAGGTGGTCTTTGTCCGTTCAACGTGGGGACCTCAAGTCCACACGTCCCTGGAAGAGCTTATTATCTGAGTCCTTTTAAACGTAGGACTGTCGCCCTAACGTCCTCAGAACAGAAAGTTACATTTTCGTCAAGGGCTTTATATAGGAGGGGAGAGAAGGGCGTGTTTCATAGTTTATAAGCAATTTCTGTTCACATGGGCAGGGCCACTGAGTTGAGCAAAGTTTAATCTATGACAAACCTTTCTCTCATAAAGAAGCTAAATTACATTTCATCTTTTCACAAATAGTTTCATATATAAATTGCACAACAATTCCATGTGAACCATAACTATAATGTGTAGACTTTACAAGATACAGTTTATGTCATCCTATCATCAGTAATACTGTCTCAGACGCCAACTGATCTGGCATCATATTCATTTAGTACCAACGCATATTTTCAGCTGGTTGGATTACCAAAATATGGTTCCTTTCCCCCCACATTTTGATGTTCCCAGTTCTCTATGTTTAATAAAGGCTTTTCAGGAGTCCTTCTGTAGAGTCAAGAGAGAGGAAAGGGAGAAAGGTATTTATGGGGGGGTCATAAACCTCACCCACAGGCCAACGTCATGACAACACACACACCTTCGTAAGTACGTGCAAACACACACACAAATGAGCAAACACACACACCTATGTAAGCACATGCAAACACACACACAAAAACACGAACGAGCACACACACACCTACGCAAGTACGTACAAACACACACACACACAGTACTAGACTTTAGCCAGCTTTATATTCTAAAAACTTTAAATAATAGGCCTACACATTGGGCAGAATTACCTCAAAGTACTAGTATTGCATCCCCTTTCTACATAGTGTAATAGCATTACCTTGACTCTTGTTAGATAGCACACACATAAACAAACACATGCACCCACACACTCATGCAGTGCACATTCACACTCGCTCTCACGCTCATACCTAAAGACATATGTATACATTACATATAAATATAGGTACATTCTTAAGTTACTTCCCGTTGCTATTCATGCACTGAGCTCTTTCCTCAGTACAGTTGAACGATAAATGTATAAACCGTTCAATAACAATTTCAAACTTTAAAATAGTTGAATTAATCTGTCAATAAGGAGCGATAGCTTTCCTCTCAAGAGAGAATTCACATATTGATGAAATAATATCCACCTACTGATATGTTCATTAATTCCATCTGTGCAAGCCTGACTGCAAAGCTAATACAAAATGCATCTTGTCTCGCCAGCCTCCTCGTCTCGTCACACAACCAAACTTAGCATGTTTGGCCCACGCTAACTCCAACTCAAGCATCAGGTGGACAATTATAAAGAGAACCTCACCATCCATAAACAGTGTGTGGTGAGGAGATGAGAGAGAGAGAGAGAGAGAGAGAGAGAGCAGTAGAGAAGAGATAGCGGTTGCATGTCTCACCACGTTCTCCCTCTCCCTTTGCGTCTCGAGCCCCAGCCGTGGCGACTAAATGAACAGGCAGGCCTGGTGCCAGCTGGGGATGGGTATGATGGTAATTAGCTGGTGGAAGGCATTGGGGAGTATACTGTTCCCGAATCAGTCCTCTGTCGCCTGTCGCTGTAAGACTGTAGGGGTTTGGAGATTTGGGTCTATTCCCTGGGTTCCATGTAGGAGGGAAAACGGTAGGCAGAGCCAACAGAATGCAGCCCTCCAAAGGGGTTCGGCGGTGCAGTCCTGATATTTACCCTAGGCACCCTGGGAAATGGTGGCCCCTGTAACAGCCGTGCTATGAATTTGAAAGTTTTCAACGGTGATCACTACTTTGATTTAGCTCTCCTTCAAAGTGGGGTTGTTGTTGTCATTGTTTTTCAAAACATATATATTTCAAAAAGTGAAACGCTTGGCCTGAGAAAGGTATTAATTGCTACTTGAAGCATGTAATGTCACCCGTATGGACATATATGCAAAAGCATGATAAATTATCCTTATTAAAATGTGATGAACCGCTCAGTTTGGCTCCAGTCGCTGCAGGCCAGTGTGTGTGTGTGGGGTGGCACGGAGGGCACGGAGGGTGTGTGTGAGTGACACGGAGGAGCTGTGTTTCCGTGATAAGCTGTGATGACTAAGCTTTGAGGGGGCATGGTGGCTGGAGTGTGACATCCAGCCAGAGGGGTTATAGTGGGCTAGGGTCCCCTTCTCCATTTCTGAGGAAATAAAACAAGAGCAGTGCTGGATGCTGGCTTACACCCTTTTGGACACATATTGGCATATGATATGCTTGGCTTCTACCATTTTATGTTAATGGCACATTGCAAAAATCTATATTTTAAAAATATTCCCATTCAGCATGTGATCAGTTACTACTCAGTTGTTACTTTTGTCAAATTGTTTTAATTGCAATTAAATTGAACAGTAGCAGCCCAGCCGGAAGGTGGAAGGCTTGGGGCTGAGCTCCATGCTCAGAGTACAGGTGGAAGGTTAAGGGCTGAGCTCCATGCTCAGAGTACAGGTGGAAGGCTTGGGGCTGAGCTCCATGCACAGAGTACAGGTGGAAGGTTAAGGGCTGAGCTCCATGCACAGAGTACAGGTGGAAGGCTAAGGGCTGAGCTCCATGCACAGAGTACAGGTGGAAGGCTAAGGGCTGAGCTCCATGCACAGAGTACAGGTGGAAGGTTAAGGGCTGAGCTCCATGCACAGAGTACAGGTGGAAGGTTTAGGGCTGAGCTCCATGCTCAGAGTACAGGTGGAAGGTTATGGCTGAGCTCCATGCACAGAGTACAGGTGGAAGGTTAAGGGCTGAGCTCCATGCTCAGAGTACAGATGGAAGGATTAGGGCTGAGCTCCATACACAGAGTACAGGTGGAAGGTTGGGGCTGAGCTCCATGCACAGAGTACAGGTGGAAGGTTAAGGGCTGAGTTCCATGCACAGAGTACAGATGGAAGGTTTAGGGCTGAGGTCCATGCACAGAGTACAGGTGGAAGGTTAAGGGCTGAGCTCTATGCTCAGAGTACATATGGAAGGTTTAGGGCTGAGCTCCATGTACAGAGTACAGGTGGAAGGTTAGGGGCTGAGCTCCATGCTCAGAGTACATATGGAAGGTTTAGGGCTGAGCTCCATGTACAGATTACAGGTGGAAGGTTAGGGGCTGAGCTCCATGCACAGAGTACAGGTGGAAGGTTAGGGGCTGAGCTCCATGCACAGAGTACAGGTGGAAGGTTAGGGGCTGAGCTCCATGCTCAGAGTACAGGTGGAAGGCTAAGGGCTCAGCTCCATGCTCAGAGTAAAGGTTTAAAAAATGAATAATTTCACCTTTATTTAACCAGGTAGGCCAGTTGAGAACAAGTTCTCATTTACAACTACTACCTGGCCAAGATAAAGCAAAGCAGTGCGACAAAAACAACAACACAGAGTTACACATGGGATAAACAAACATTCAGTCAATAACACAATATAAAAATCTGTATACAGTGTGTGCAAATGAAGTAAGGAGGTAAGGCAATATATAAGCCAATAGTGGCGAAGTAATTACAATTTAGCAATTTACACTGGAGTGATATATTTGCAGACGAGGATGTGCAAGTTGAATTACTGGTGTGCAAAAGAGCAGAGAAACAAAAACAAACATGGGGATAAGGTAGGAAGTTGGTTGGATGGGCTATTTACAGAGGGGCTGTGTAAAGCTGCAGTGATCGGTAAGCTGCTCTGACAGCTGAAGCTTAAAGTTAGAGAGGGAGATATGTCTCCAACTTCAGTGATTTTTGCAATTCGTTCCAGTCATTGGTAGCAGAGAACTGGAAGGAAAGGTGGCCAACGGAGGAGTTGGCTTTGGGGATGACCAGTGAAATATGACCAGTGAGTACAGGTAGAAGGCTTGGGGCTGAGCTCCATGCACAGAGTACAGGTGGAAGGTTTAGGGCTGAGCTCCATGCTCAGAGTAAAGGTGGAAGGCATAGGGCTGAGCTCCATGTTCAGAGTACAGGTGGAAGGCTAAGGGCTGAGCTCCATGTTCAGAGTACAGGTGGAAGGCTTAGGGCTGAGCTCCATGCTCAGAGTAAAGGTGTGCATCCACTGTATGGATTGAGGTGTTCCAACCTCTCCTGCTTCTTGCCTCGGTTGGCCACCCACTGCAGTGGAGCATGGGTAGACTGACACAACTAAATGATTTATCCTGATTGGATTTGACAATGCGAAAGGTGTCCACTGTGTACCTGTGAGAGTCGATCTGAAGTTTGATCCAGTGTGCAGAGACACTTCATTTTAGCGGATGCAGATGTCTCATCTAGTACTAGTACATTAGTTTAAGACGGATCTATGCATGATGACAGTTACAGTGAGACTGATAAAGGTATTGAGATCAAATAGAAAGTGGTTGATTATTTTACTTACATTTTTTTTGCCATTTTCAATATTATCTTCATGATCATTCATACAGAAAGGCATATTTTAAAAACTGTCCAAGTGATTGTATGGTTTCTACCTTTATCCCCATCCATCTCATAGCAAACTAAAGATGGCTGAAATACACTGGTTTTCAGTGTGATCCTCCCTACAGAGCATGTTGTGGGTCGTGCAAATTGCCTGTGGATGAAGTTGTTCTGTGTAAAATGATTTGACTCCCCCAAGCATCCACAGTCAGACCGTGTACCCTCAGTCCTACCTGAATGTTTGATACTCATAATACTAGTTGTAATTCCTATGTACTTAATGTACATGTGTTAACCTCTAACGAGCCTCAACCCCGGATCCGGGATCACCCCCCACCCCCCCCACACTGATTAGCATCGCT
This sequence comes from Salvelinus namaycush, assembly GCF_016432855.1. Taxonomy (NCBI): domain Eukaryota; kingdom Metazoa; phylum Chordata; class Actinopteri; order Salmoniformes; family Salmonidae; genus Salvelinus; species Salvelinus namaycush. The sequence continues at coordinate 12,007,544 of NC_052311.1, read as the reverse complement.
AGCATAGCGTCACAATTAAATAGTAGCATCTAAATATCATTAAATCACAAGTCCAAGCCACCTAATGAAAGATACAGATCTTGTGAATAAAGCCACCATTTCAGATTTTTAAAATGTTTTACAGGGAAGACACAATATGTAAATCTATTAGCTAACCACGTTAGCAAAGGACACGATTTTTTTACTCCCAACAGCTTTTTCCTGCGTCAGTAGCTATCACTAATTCGACTAGATAAAAATATATATAGCCACTAACCAAGAAACAACTTCATAATATGACAGTCTGATAACATATTTATGGTATAGCATAGTTTTTTTGGGGAAAAATGTGCATTTTTCAGGTATAAATCACAGTTCTACATTGCAGCTGCAATCTGAAATAGTGCTGACCCAGCCAGAACAATTACAGAGACCAACGTCATATAACGAATTACTCATCTTAAAACATTTCAGAAAAATACACAGCGTACAGATATTGAAAGCCCAACATCTGGTGAATCCAAACAATATTTCAGATTTATTAAATGTTTTATAACGAAAACAAAATGTAGCGCTAAATTAGCATAGCTATACAAGGCAGATTCGGCTAGGCGCCCACGGTCAGTTCACATGCACAACAGATATGATATAACATCGTAAATTGGGTCTTACTATGGCTGATCTTTCATCAGAATGTTGATCAAAGTGTCCTTTGTCAAGATGAGTCGTTGGTTCCGTTCAGAAATCTTCCTTTCCCACTCCATTTAGCACAGGTACCGGTCGAGTGGCACAGATCTCTCAAATGTAAATAAATTGTGACAACGGAACACCGCAAAACTCCCAAAAAAATTCAAATAATCTGATTAAACTATATTGAAAAAACATACATTACGATGATATGGTCACATGTATCAAACAAAATTCGACACGGAGATAGTTTTCATCCATAACGCCAGCAAAACAGTACACAATCGCAGCTCCAACTCGTGCGAATCAGCAAACCGGAAGTTGTCGGTCACGCCAAAGAAATAGGTCTTATTTCACGTCAGTACCAGATAAACAAAGAATTTCTCCTCTGACGTCTTCTTGACACCCAGAGGAAGGCGAATGAGGTGTGTTTCGGGTCATAGGGGGCACGACCATATATAGGCAGAGCTTTGAAGCCAGCATAACACATCTTGATTTTATGTTCTTGGTCATGGAAAGTGCTGTGAAATGACTTCTGTATCACTCAGAGACAAAATTGAAACGGTTTTAGAAACTAGAGATTGTTTTCTTTCCAATGGTATTATTTATATGCATGTAGTAAGAGCAATAATTGAATAAGAGGCAGTTTAATCTGTTGAGCAAATTATGCTAATGGGAAAATAGCACCCCCTGTATTCTCAAGAAGTTTTTAAGTACTTTTTCGCTGATGTAGTCTATGTCGGGGGAAGGCAAGGTGATTTAAAAATGTATTTAAAACAAAAAATGTTAAGGTTTATTTTAGCCCTTTGTTAAATGTGAAAGAGAACATTTTCTATTGAACTATTGTTTCATCCTTAAGGTCAGTTAAGATCTTTGATCTGTTTGAAGGATGATTGAAGGATGATTAGTCATCGTTATCCTCTTCTTCCCCATGAGCATTTATATAAAGGTTGAATAGGTTGAATGTTTATATAAAAAAAGAACAACGACATCAAGGACTACTCTTTACAAAGTAGATGTATTTGGTTCTGGAAGTTGCCCTCCTATTATTGTCATATGGGAACATTTGACACCAATTAAAATCTTAAAGGTCTATCTTGACAAGTGTTGTTACCTTTGTGGAAAAAGGCAAACGGGGGCCAAAAACGATACATCTGGGAGTAAGATAATGGCATCTTATTTTATCAAAATGATACTGCGTCTTTGATCCAGAGTATCCAGAGGTGTTAGCCCAACAGATTGAATTACATCCGGACTGATGGGTGAGATGGGTGAGACAGGAGAGGACATTGGCTCTCAAATTTGAGTGTCACATTGCTCCCAATTTGGTCCCTGGGGACATTCGGTCTATGGGCCGGGAGAGGCTGAAATCGCCTTAGCAAGATTGAACTTTGAATGACAAAGCTTTTGACACTAATTAGCTAACCAACTATCCCTTAATAAAACCAATTTGGCCCGCCATTGATTGAGATCCCCCATTATTTCGTTTCCAGTCTTCCTGTCCTCCATGTAAATGGTCCAAACTACTTTCCTCCTATTCCTGCTTGCTCTCATTTCTTGTAGTGACATTTAGGTTCCAAGGTTTTTTATTTTATTTTACTAAGCAAGTCAGTTACGAACAAATTCTTATCAACAATGACGGCCTACGCCGGCCAAACCCGGATGATTCTGGGCCAATTTCTGCACCACCCTACGGGTGGTTGTGATACAGCCCAAGATCTAACCTGGGTCTGTAGTGTTGCCTCTAGCACTGCGATGCTGCGCCACTCAGAATCCCCTGGTACACTGGGTGTATCTAGACAGAGAAAATGAGACAGTAAAAATAGAGATACACTTTGTGATGTCAGAGCTGTGTAATCCTTTCCTAACATTGTAGAATGGTTTGGCTGCTTTCTTGTTCCTTTCAACAATGAGTTATCCCAACTAGCAACTGTTGGTATTACTGAATACAACGCCATTATGTAGCAAATATGTTAAGGCCAGTGGTGGAAAAAGTACCCAACTGTGATTCTTGAGTAAAAGTAAAAATACCTTAATAGAAAATGACTCAAGTAAAAAAGAAAGTCACCCTGTAAAATACTATTTCAGTAAAAGTCTAAAAGTCTTTGGTTTTAAATATACATAAGTATCAAAAGTAAATGTAATTGCTAAATTATACTTAAGTAATAAAAGTGTAAATCATTTCAAATTCCTTATATTAAGCAAACCAGACGGCACTATTTTCTTCGTTTTTAAAAAATTTACAGATAGATAGAGGCACACTCCAACATTCAGACATAATTTACAAACTAAGCATTTCTGTTTCGTGAGTCCGCCAGATCAGAGGCAGTAGAGATGACCAGGGAAGTTATCTTGATAAGTATGTGAATTGTACAATTTTCCTGTCCTGCTAAGCATTTACAATGTAAAGAGTACATTTTGGGTTTCAGGGAGAATGTATGGAGTAAAACATACATGATTTTGTTTAGAAATGTAGTGAAGTAAAAGTAAAAGTAGTCCAAAACATAAATAGTAAAATAAAGTACATATACCCCTTTAAAGTATTTTTACTTAAGTACTTTACACCACTGGTTAAGGCTCAATTCAGACTTAAGAAGTACATGCCTTTCCTACACACTTCTCAGTAGTTGATATTCAGACGTACCTTGTGTAGGTAAGCTTAACAGTCTTTGCAGGTGTGGTTCCCTTGCTCATGCTGAATAAACGTAATTCAACAACTGAAAACCCTCCCACTTGCTGGCCAACAGATTTTCTCATGGCATTTTCATTTAATAGGGCTTTCAGTACATTTATGTAAAGCCATCCCTTAAAATTTGGTGTGCTTTTAACATGAATTTGGTTCAGAATATTAGAGATCAATGAAAGAAAGAAATGTAAGCACACTTATATTTGTGTCCTTTTCAGTACCAATTGGTAGATTAATAAAATACTCTAATCTTGTTGTCACGCCCTGACCTTAGATATCTCTGTGTTTCTATATATGTTGGTTAGGTCAGGGTGTGACTATGGTGGGTATGCTAGTTTTGTATGTCTAGGGTTTTGTATGTCAAGGGCTGTTGTATGTCTAGGGGTTGTGTATGTCTATGTTGGCCTGATATGGTTCCCAATCAGAGACAGCTGTTTATCGTTGTCTCTGATTGGGGAGCATATTTAGGTAGCCATTTTCCTCGTTTGTGTTGTGGGATCTTGTCTAGGTATAGTTGCCTTTGTACACATCAGTAGCGGCATGTTTCGGTTGGATGTTTTTGTTAGGTGAGTGTCTGTTGATTATTAAATACGTGGAACTCTACTCACACTGTGCCTTGGTCTCATCATCACGACGATCGTGACTCTTGTATATTATTTAGGGATATGAAGTATGAATAACAAATAAAATAATAATAAAAAAAATGGTTTGGAGAGCCTTTACGCACAAAATATATTGGTGAATCCAAAAATATAGTGTTTTGAGTCATCCTGGAAGTTGCCATAATCACTTTTTCAGTCAATGAAAGGTGAGAAAAGTGCACAATAGGGGTTCAACAGTAGTCTATAAATCTACCCTAATAATCCTCACTAATCATGGAACTGTGATGACCACGGGCCAGTCCTCGTGAACCATGCATGTGCCAGGCTCCAGCTTAAAACTGCTATGTATGGGCTGAGTTCCATGACGATTCAAATAGGCTACATGTCCCACATTATTGCACAACTTGTAATATGTTCCTCCCGGGTGGCGCAGTGGTCTAGGGCACTGCATCGCAGTGCTAGCTGCGCCACCAGAGTCTCTGGGTTCACGCCCAGGCTCTGTCGCAGCCGGCCGCAACCGGGAGGTCCGTGGGGGTCCGTGGGGCGACGCACAATTGGCATAGCGTCGTCCGGGTTAGGGAGGGTTTGGCCAGTAGGGATATCCTTGTCTCAGTATGTAAAAATGTAATAAAATGTATGCACTCTACTGTAAGTCGCTCTGGATAAGAGCGTCTGCTAAATGACTAAAATGTAATGTAAATGTAAAATATGTTAACCTAATATGATCCACTATTGTTAGCGATTCGCTGGAAGAACAACTACAGGAACAATGGAATGGAATGATGCAAAATCTAAGGAAAAAAACACTAAAGTGACAGCTACAAATGTATGTGGGTATTACTGACGGTGGCTACCGATAGTGGCTAATATTTAATTAACACAGTAAAAAGTCTACCCAAAAAATAGTGAAAAGTCTGGGCATGTAATTAAAACATTCTAAAAAGCATAAATCAACTCGGTAGGTTTGGCGCTATACTGTCATTTGCGCATGGCTACAGAAGCCTGTAGCTTTGGTCCCCACATGTCAACCAGACAAGTTATAAGGCCAGCATTTCATAACTTCACTGTGGAAAAGGTGAAATGTTGATATGCTTCAGTTTGCTGCCATATGACTGGTTTTACATTTGTCTCCCTCGATCATAAGTTAAAATAGATCTTAAACAATTGTAATTTAGATTTACAATCCCCTTATCCAAACAGCTTAGTCATTTACCTAGCTCGTATTAATCGCTCTTATCAATGTGTAAATTATCTGCAATCTGAATGACTCAAACATTATAACAAAATCAATGGGGGACCCATACCATTTTTGGAATTTTTGATTCTCCCTGACTGTCTAGTTTTTACACTGAGTTTACAAAACATTAAGAATGCCTGCTATTTACATAACCTGAATCCAGGTGAAAGCTATGATCCCTTTTGATATCACTTGTTAAATCCACTTCAATCAGTTTAGACGAAGAGGAGGAGACAGGTTAAAGAAGGATTTTTAAGCCTTGAGACAATTGAGACATAGATTGTGTATGTGTACCATTCAGAGGGTGAATGGGCAAGATGAAATGTTTAGGTGACTTTGTTTGAACAGGATATGGTAGTAAGTCCCAGGTACACCGGTTTGTCAAGAACTGCAACGCTGCTGTTTTATTATTCTGCTCAACAGTTTCCCGTGTGTATCAAGAATGGTCCACCACCCAAAGGACATCCAGCCAACTGTGGGAAGCATTGGAGTCAACATGGGCCAGCATCCCTGTGAAACACTTTCAACTTCTTGTAGTGTCCTGAGGCTGTTCTGAGGGCAAAAGGAAAACGTTTTACCCTCCTGAAAAATATATCTAAAAAACTATTTGGCCAGTGGTGGCCACATTTAGCAGTGCATACACAGTTGAAGTTGGAAGTTTACATACACCTTAGCCAAATACATTTAAACTCAGTTTTTCACAAATCCTGACATTAAATCATAGTAAAAATTCCCTGTCTTAGATCAGTTAGGATCACCATTTTATTGTAAGAATGTCAAATGTCAGAATAATAGAGCGGATTATTTATTTCAGCTTTTATTTCTTTCATCACATTCCCAGTGGGTCAGAAGTTTACATACACTCAATTAGTACTTGGTAGCATTGCCTTTAAATTGTTTAATTGGGTCAAACGTTTCGGGTAGCCTTCCACAAGCTTCCCACAATAAGTTGGGTGAATTTTGGCCCATTCCTCCTGACAGAGCTGGTGTAACTGAGTCATGTTTGTAGGCCTCCTTGCTTGCACACGCTTTTTCAGTTCTGCCCACACATTTTTTATCGGATTGAGGTCAGGGCTTTGTGATGGCCACTCCAATACCTTGACTTTGTTGTCCTTAAGCCATTTTGCCACAACTCTAGAAGTATGCTTGGGGTCATTGTCCATTTGTAAGACCCATTTGTGAACAAACTTTAACTTCCTGAGATGTTGCTTCAATATATCCACATAATTTTCCTCCCTCATGATGCCATCTATTTTGTGAAGTGCACCAGTCGCTCCTGCAGCAAAGCAGAATGACAGTCATTATGGCCAAACAGTTCTATTTTTGTTTCACCAGACCAGAGGACATTTCTCCAAAAAGTGCGATCTTTGTCCCCATGTGCAGTTGCAAACCGTAGTCTGGCTTTTTTATGGTGGTTTTGGAGCAGTGGCTTCTTCCTTGCTGAGCGGCCTTTCAGGTTATGTCGATATGGGACTCGTTTTACTGTGGATATAGATACTTTTGTACCTGTTTCCTCCATTATCTTCACAAGGTCCTTTGCTGTTGTTCTGGGATTGATTTGCACTTTTCGCACCAAAGTACGTTCATCTCTAGAAGACAGAACACGTCTCCTTCCTGAGCGGTATGACGGCTGCGTGGGTCCATGGTGTTTATACTTGCGTACTATTGTTTGTACAGATGGACGTGGTACCTTCAGGCGTTTGGAAATTGCTTTTCTGAGGTCTTGGCTGATTTCCTTTGATTTTCCCATGATGTCAAGCAAAGAGGCACTGAGTTCGAAGGAAGGCCTTGAAATACATCCACACACCTCCAATTGACTCAAATTATGTCAATCAGCCTATCAGAATCTTCTAAAGCCATGACATCCTTTTCTGGAATTTTCCAAGCTGTTTAAAGGCACAGTCAATTTACTGTATGTAAAATTCTGACCCACTGGAATTGTGATATAGTGAATTATGAGTGAAATCATTTGTCTGTAAACAATTGTTGAAGAAATTATTGTGTCATGCACAAAGTAGATGTCCTAACCAACTTGCCAAAACTATAGTTTGTTAACAAGAAATTTGTGGAATGGTTGAAAAACGAGCTTTAATGAGTCCAACAAAAGTGTATGTAAACTTCCGACTTCAACTGTAGCAGAAAAACAGTGCATGGAAAAAGGTGCTATTTCTATCTGAAAAATGAAGTAGATGAACTGACCAGTTGCTCGACCTTATTCATCATTTCATCGAGCGCAAAGCTGGTGGAATTTGAGGGAAGGAAGTCAAGGTCCGAACACGGCGTATCTGTAGACACACTTCCGCCACACCTTATTTTCTTTTATCTCCACCCCAAACCAATAGAGGGTGAATAGAATGCTATTCTCATGCTTAACTTAACTTCACACATAGAGAAAATGGTGCATAAAAAGGAATTACGTTCCATTTTTGCTCGCTTAACCTCACTAGGGTATGTGGGACGGTAGCGTCCCACCTCGTCAACAGCCAGTGAAACTGCAGGGCGCCAAATTCAAAACAACAGAAATCCCATAATTAAAATTCCTCAAACATACAAGTATTTTACACCATTTTAAAGATACACTTGTTGTAAATCCAGCCACAGTGTCCGATTTCAAAAAGGCTTTACGACGAAAGCACACCAAACGATTATGTTAGGTCAGAGCCAAGTCACAGAAAAACACAACCATTTTTCCAGCCAAAGAGAAGAGTCACAAAAAGCAGAAATAGAGATAAAATTAATCACTAACCTTTGATGATCTTCATCAGATGACACTCATAGGACTTCATGTTACACAATACATGTATGTTTTGTTTGGTAAAGTTCATATTTATATCCACAAATCTGAGTTTACATTGGCCCGTTATGTTCAGTAGTTCCAAAACATCCGGTGATTTTGCAGAGAGCCACATCAATTTACAGAAATACTCATAATAAACATTGCTAAAAGATACAACTGAAATGCATGGAATTTTAGATCCACTTCTCCTTAATGCAAACGCTGTGTCAGATTTCAAAAAAACTTTAAGGAAAAAGCACAACATGCAATAATCTGAGTACAGCACTCAGAGACCAACACAACCCAAACAGATATCCGCCATGTTGTGTAGTCAACAGAAGTCAGAAATTGCATTATAAATATTCCCTTACCTTTGATGATCTTCATCAGAATGCACTCCCAGGAATCCCAGTTCCACAATAAATGTTTGTTTTGTTCGAAAAAGTCCATAATTTATGTCCAAATACCTCCTTATCAAAATTCATGACGCGCGATCACTAGGTGCAGACGAAAAGTCAAAAAGTTCCATTACAGTCCGTAGAAACATGTCAAACGATGTATAGAATCAATATTTACGATGTTTTTAACATAAATCTTCAATAATGTTCCAACCGGAGAATTCCTTTGTCTTCAGAAATGCAAGCTAACAATCACGTGAGTGCGCGTGGTCAGCTCATGCAGTCTGACAGACCTCTGACTCATTCCCCTCTCAGTCACCCCCACTTCACAGTAGAAGCATCAAACAAGGTTCTAAAGACTGTTGACATCTAGTGCAATATGACCCCATAGACACTGTGTATTCGATAGGCAAAGAGTTGAAAAACTACAAACCTCAGATTTCCCACTTCCTGGTTGGATATTTCTCAGGTTTTTTTCTGCCATATGAGTTCTGTTATACTCAGACACATCATTCAAACAGTTTTAGAAACTTCAGAGTGGTTTCTATCCCAATCTACTAATTATATGCATATTCTAGCTTTTATGGCTGAGTAGCAGGCAGTTTAATTTGGGCACGCTTTTCATCCAAAATTCCCAATGCTGCCCCCTACCCTAGAGAAGTTAACTCGGGTCAGAATTTCCCCCTTAGAGAATGGAAAGCATACTGCCACGTTACAATGACCAGGGTTAGGGTTCATAAGCGTCTCAGAGTAGAAGTGCTGATCTAGAATCAGTGTTGCCTTTTGAATGAAACAGGGGGGACATCCTTTCCTCTACAAAATCCTCCAGTGTAGTAGGTCACTATGGGTCACTATGAGTCACTATGGCGCCTGTTCCTGCAATGCTTCAAAAAGGCTAAATGCGACATCTTGCTAAATTGTCCATGTGCTTCCCTGTGCAAGCACAAAGCCTGGCCTATCTAACATACTGGGAATGGAATGATCACTCAGCAACTATTTTGCAGCCCCAGTGAAGACAAATACTCGTCCCTTAATTGTAGTAGGCTGTTTGTAATTAAGTGCTACAGCGTAGAAAGGTTGCTCGGAAAGCGAAAAAGCTACCCACTCAGTATGTTAGAAGTGAGAAAAACAACAACCAATGGACACGGCCGTCTCCAGGAGGGCCAGCTCAGTTCATTAATTATTAAGCACTAATCATTGCAATTACTCTGTCCAGCAGTGGGCTTATTGACTAGCCAATCTGGACCTTGACGAGTTACTTCCACTCAGCATGAGGCAAATGAATTTGGGTCTTTAAGTTACCTATTTAGAGGCCTGGATAGCTCAACTTGATGGCTTTAACTTGCCTATTTAGAGGCCTGGGTAGCTCAACTTGATGGCTTTAACTTGCCTATTTAGAGGCCTGGGTAGCTCAACTCGTTGGCTTTAACTTGCCTATTTAGAGGCCTGGGTAGCTCAACTCGATGGCCCATGACTCATCAGCAACAGTCAAACCCCTGTCTTAGTAACTTCCAGTAGATGGAAGGCCTGCCTGCTCAGGCAATGGGACTGATAGCTGACGAAGATCTCTGGGTGCAGCTGAACAAGCTGTGCTTTATTAACAGAGGATGGTTGGATGGATGATTTGTGGATTAATTGTTATAGGAATGGATGAATGGATCAACTTCTCTAACAAAAATTGAGAAATGTCTCCACACAAATGTTGCCTTTTGCCACCACTGTGTGTGTCTTAGGTGGTGACAACAAGGTGTGTAGAAAAGGCATCTCTTCGGATCTTCAGTCATCATTGAAAATAGGTCTCTGTAGGCCCTACGGAGAGAGGAGACTGTGACGACGCGTGGCATCAGTCGAAACCTTAAAGACTGCGCTTTCCTTGGAACCAATTTGAATTGATGAAAAGGGAAATTAAATCTTGTTTATGAGACAGCCTTGATGGCGGATGCAAAGTGGCAAGGCGAGCGTGCCAGGCGCAGGTCGTCTGAAGCAGATTGTTCGAAGTGTCTACATGATTGACTAAGTGAAAACATATGGCAAGGAGATGCCCTGGGGACCAACGGCTCTCTGCAGAAGATGCTCCACTTCCCCCCCTGCAGCCCTCTACCTCCTCCCTCTCCTCCTTCACCTCCCTCTCCTTCTCTTTCCTGAATGGCTTGTAATTGAACAGGGCATGGGCTGTGCAGCGTGAGCGGCTGATGAGGTCATAAATAGAGGCTGCCACGGACACGCTTCAGTTTTGTATGTGGCTATCGACTTGCTAACCCAGGCATCTCCATCTTCCCTACATCTGTCAATTACAGCAATTAAACCTGACAGAACCAGGAGCAAACCTGAACAGCGAGCCAATTATGCAAAATAATACTAGAAAGTGGTTAAAAGAAGGCTTATTCTAGGTTTCTATTCCCACTGAAAATGGTGGCTGCTTCCACTTTTTTTCTGTGGTAACGAATGAGATAATATGGTACTGGTAATTATTGTACTTATGATTAGCATTAATGCTATGTTTGACTGCGAAAAGATTCAAACACAAATATTACAAAAAGCATTGCAGTGGACCACATAGCTCATGAGACTGAGATGATTTATCATTGTCTGTCACTTATTTCTTCACCCTGCAACCTATTCCCTCCTCCCACACACACACGCACATGCACACACACACACACACACACACACACACACACACACACACACACACACACACACACACACACACACACACACACACACACACACACACACACACACACACACACACACACACACACACACACACACACACACACACACACACACATATTCACACCAAGGCCCGCCTCATGTCACTCAAGGACAGTGCTGCACTCACTGTTACAAAGGGTTTTGATTTGGAGTTCATGAGGCTGCTCGTATAAAACGGCCTGATCATGTCAGGAAGTGCTCTGTCGTTTATACCTGCTGCTATGTGATTTTAACCTGGCTCCAGACAACAGTTGGCATTTGACGTTCCTCCGGTCTTGTCTGTAATCAGTTGATGATACAGCGCTCGTTGACATTTTGCTACATCGATCCAGTGGCGGTTCCGCCACCCCCCTTCAGTTTTATAATCACTACAAGTTTTTAATCATATCTAATCAACCCTCCAGGGTGAGTACACTGATGCGGCGAGCTATTATCCCGTTATGTAAGTAGAAATGTCATTTCTCATAGCCTGCACATACCGTCACTGACAGCACGCTTTGGCTTTTGTGTTCTCTGGAAAATAAACCACTCATCTTCGAATGCAAATCACGTCCTGCCTACTCCCATGTAGCAAAGACAGCTTCCCACCACTTCGACAGCGACATGAACACAATTAAACTAAAAATAAGTAAATCTCACATTCCCACCTCCTATATTTATGTCGTCATATCCTCTGACTCATTTTCACTTGCTTAGAAAAGACGCAACAGCAGTACACCATACCACCCCATCCTCCACTAGACAACTCTGCAATTACCATTGTTGAGAGAGCAGCAATGAAACAAATTGAAAGCTCTGAATAAGTCCATGATTCTCAAGTTGGCTTTGGGGAGAGCACAGCATAGGAAGATAGTCAAGTATGGTGTCACTAATTTTGCCCTAATTTGAAACCTGCTTTACAGGAACAAAGTAGCAGCTGCTTGGATGGCAAACAAGGGCTAAGAACATGGCTTCCTATATGACTTGCAGTGTATGGTGGGAAGAGACAAGAAGATTGGAAATGTGTGCAAACAGATGGCTACGAACAAAATAATGATAAGTAGACTGGTCTCATCACATCAGCTAGTGACGCAAACTTTGTCTACAGAAAACGCCGCCTGCTTCTTCCAAAGCCTCAGAGGGAACCAGAAATGTGGCGCTCAGGTCTTGAGTGTGTGTGTGTGTGTGTGTGTGTGTGTGTGTGTGTGTGTGTGTGTGTGTGTGTGTGTGTGTGTGTGTGTGTGTGTGTGTGTGTGTGTGTGTGTGTGTGTGTGTGTGTCTACAATACTGTATGTGTGTGTCTGCTTCTTTCTTCAAGTCTCTTGGGTTATTCTTTGCTGATTGGGAGGGGACAAAATACTGGTGTGTTGCTAAGTAAATAAATATATAAGGGTGCTTCTTCACAGGAATAATCCCTTGTGAAATGTGGATTTTATTCCATCTGCTTGGTGCTAATTAACAGCCAACTGTGTCCCACCAGAGCTCGGGTCCACACTCCAAAACCGCAACTCCTCATCTGGCTATCTATTGGGAATATTGGTGTGAAGCTCATCAAAAACATAACAATCTGAGGTGAGGAAAAAAAATACAGCCTTTAATTATGATAACTGTTTGGGAGAAAAAGAGATGAATCAACAAAACATGATCCCAGTCCATCTCCTGCAAACTGCACACTCTGTGCTAGCCGATAGTATCAAATGCATAGGCGACATAAGGTACACAACATATCGGAAACTATGACGTCAGTGTTGAGAGCCACATAAAGCTTTCATGTGCCGCTAAAACCGATCACATAAAGAATGCGGTGGGTCAGAAATCAAGCATATATGAAGCAGCTGCTGAATCAGTCAAATGAAATGATTTGCAGAGGTTCATTTGCAAATATCATGAGCAGGGCAATACCAACGACAGGCCCATAGAGAAGAGTGATGGACAAGGAGAAGTTGGTGGAATGTTCCTGAAATATGGTCTTGCCAAAACCAATACGAGACAGGTTGATGTGTCGGGGAAATCAGCAAACGTCACCATCAGACATTGAATTTATACACACATCTAATTAAACATTTACATTAAACTAAATCTAGAAAGAAATTAACTCAAAAATGACCTAGTTTTATCAGAAGATTTTTAAGTAGGAACATGGATGAAATCCCTAAAGTATTCACAGACACCCATTGCAATATCCTTATCATTTCAATATCCTTATCATTTCAATATCCTTATCATTTCAATATCCTGCACCACTTGGGCTCCCGAGTGGTGCAGTGGTCTAAGACACTGCATCTCAGTGCTAGAGGCGTCACTACAGACAACCTGGTTTGAATCCAGACTGTATCACAACTGGCTGTGATTGGGAGTCCCATAGGGCGGCGCACAATTGGCCCAGTGTCGTCTGAGTTTGGCTGGTGTAGGCCATCAATGTAAATAAGAATTGGTTCTTAACTGTCTTGCCTAGTTAAATAAAGGTGAAAAAAAAAGACTGACACCTACCATGACACATACCACCTACCCTCTTTCCATTTACTGTAACAAGCATCCTCACCCACTGAGCACCGACCCACACCGGATGTCCATGGACGTTGAAAAGTAGTTGAAATTAGGTCAGTCCACCCTGGCCGGTAACAATTTCCTAGTACATAACAGTAAATTACAGTAGAGTACAGTATAGTAAAGCACACTAGAGTAGAGTACAGCAGTGTACAGTATAATATACTGTAATTTACTGTACTGTACATATCTACTTTACTGTACTCTACTGTAATTTACTGTACTGTACATATCTACTTTTCTGTACTCTACTGTAATTTACTGTACTGAACATATCTACTTTTCTCTACTCTACTGTAATTTACTGTACTGAACATATCTACTGTACTGTACTGAACTCTTCTCTACTCTACTCTAATGTGCTGTACTGTGATATCCAAACTTGTGAAACATAGACATCTACGGTTATTTCAGATTTGTTCTGGTCCGAACCAACCAAATGTGATATTGTTTGGAGGCAGAGCTCATTACATAATAGCCCGTGTGTAGAATAATACCCAAATATGCAAAGAAGGATATTGCATATTTCTATCTTTGTGTGCCTGTTCAGGATACATCACCATGAATTGAAGTTCTATTCATATCCTTCATTTCTGTGTAGTACAGATCAGGGACCAATTGTTTAGTTCCATTACTGTAATTCCATTAATGGATGTGAATCCACTTCACCTATTGTAGTTCAATAACTACATTTTTTTAAATGTTTTACTCAAGGTGTCATATCAAAGCTGATACCCCATTCCTTCTGCAGACATCTTTGACTCTTAATTCGGAGCAGATATTTAATAACAGAGTTTTTGGAAAACATGGTCACATAAAAAAACTTAGAGTTTACTGTAATTCTGTTGCCAAAATTTTCATCTGCACGGCACAGTTGTTCTAGTAAATGTGTTTTTGTGAAATGTTCTGTGTAAATTGTTCAAGTTAGTCATTGTTCATAGAGTTGTATGCTTTGTTAATCTTCAGAATCAATGGTTGACGTACATTTAAAGTGAAACATCTGAGTCAAAGCGTAATTCTGTAACCATACGTTAAAAATATATATTTTTAAGGTATTTTCTGATTTTATTGAACAGGTAGATAAAGAGAGAGAGAGAATGACAGTGGGGAAAGACAGTATGTTTCAAAGGGTAGTATGCTGGATTCAAACCTATGCCCAACCGTAGACATGTGGTGGGGGTATTACTGCTAAACCAGTCAGGCCACACTTTTTTCCTACTGTCATAAAGAACATCATGACTCAACTTATGATGGGCATAGGATATTATTTAACCTTTATTTATCCAGGTAGGCCAGTTGAGAACAAGTTCTCATTTACAACTGTGACCTTGCCAAGATAAAGCAAAGCAGTGTGACAAAAACAACAACACATAAAGAAACGTACAGTCAATAACACAATAGAAAGGAAAAATAGAAACATATATGTTCAGTGTGTGCAAATGTAGAAGAGTAGGGAGGTAGGCAATAAATAGGCCATAGAGGCGAAATAATTACAATTTAGCATTCATACTGGAGTGATAGATGTGCAGATGATGATGTGCAAGTAGAGATACTGGGGTGCAAAAGAGCAAGAGAGTAAGTAGTAATATGGGGATGAGGTAGTTGGGTGTGCTATTTTGGCTGTGTACAGGTACAGTGATCAGTAAGCTGCTTTGCCAGCTGATGCTTAAAGTTAGAGAGGGAGATGGAGAAGTCTACAGATTCAGAGATTTTTGCAATTCGTTCCATTCATTGGCAGCAGAGAACTGGAAGGAAAGGCGGCCAACGGAGGTGTTGGCTTTGGGGATGACCAGTGATATATACCTGCTGGAGCGGATGCTACGGGTGGGTGTTGCTATGGTGACCAGTGAACTGAGATAAGCAGAGCTTTACCTAGCAAAGACTTATAGATGACCTGGAGCCAGTGGGTTTGGCGACGGATATGTAGTGAGGGCCAGCCAACAAGAGCACACAGGTCGCAGTGGTGGGTAATATATGGGGCTTTGGTGACAAAACGGATGGCACTGTGATGGACTACATCCAGTTTGCTGAGTAGAGTGTTTGGGGCTATTTTGTGAATGACATCACCGAAGTCAAGGATCGGTAGGATAGTCAGTTTTACGAGGGTATGTTTGGCAGCATGAGTGAAGGAGGCTTTGTTGCGAAATAGCCAATTCTAGATTTAACTTTGGATTGGAGATGCTTAATGTGAGTCTGGAAGGAGAGTTTACAGTCTAACCAGACACCTAGGTATTTGTACATGTCCACATATTCTAGGTTAGAACCGTCCAGACTAGTGATGCTAGTCGTACGGGCGGGTGCGGGCAGCAATCGGTTGAAGAACATGCATTTTTAAAAGAACATGCATTTAAAAGCAGTTGGAGGCCAGGAAAGGAGTGTTGTATGGCGTTGAAGCTCGTTTGGAGGTTTGTTAGCACAGTGTCCAAAGGGCCAGATGTATACAGAATGGTGTTGTCTGCGTAGAGGTGGTTCAAAGATTCACCCGCCGCAAGAGCAACATCATTGATATATACAGAGAAAATAGTCGGTCTGGGAATTGAACCCTATGGCACCCCCATAGAGACTGCCAGAGGTCCGGACAACATGCCCTCCGATATGACACACTGAACTCTATCTGAGAAGTAGTTGGTGAACCAGGCGAGGCAGTCATTTGAGAAGCCAAGGCTATTTAGTCTGCCAATAAGAATGCGGTGATTGGAGCAGGATAGATATAGGTCTAGAACAGTTTGGGTCTAGAGTGTCTCCCCCTTTGAAAAGTGGGATGACTGCGGCAGCTTTCCAATCTTTGGGGATCTCAAACGATACAAAAGAGAGGTTGAATAGGCTAGTAATGCAACAATTTTGGCTAACAATTTTAGAAAGAGAAAGAGAGGGTCCAGATTGTCGAGCCCAGCTGATTTGTAGGGATCCAGATTTTGCAGCTCTTTCAGAATATCATCTGTCTGGATTTGGGTGAAGGATACGCGCGGGGGCGGGGGGCAAGTAGCTGCAGGGGGTGCTGAGATGTTGGTCGGGGTAGGAGTAGCCAGGTGGAAAGCATGGCCAGCCGTAGAAAAGTGCTTATTGAAATTATCGATTATAGTAGATTTATTGGTGGTGACAGTGTTTCCTATCCTCAATGCGGTGGGCAGCTGGGAGTAGGTGTTCTTATTTTCCATGGACTGTACGGTGTCCTAAAATTTTGGGGAATTAGTACTACAGGAAGCAAATTTCTATTTGAAAAAGCTAGCCTTACCTTTCCTAACTGACTGACTGAGTATATTGGTTCCTGACTTCCCTGAAAGTTGCATATCACGGAGGCTATTCGATGCTAATGCAGAACGCCACAGGATGTTTTTGTGCTGGTCAAGGGCAGTCAAGTCTGGGGTGAACCAAGGGCTTTATCTGTTCTTAGTTTTTTTTTAATGGGGCATGCTTATTTAAGATGGAGAGGAAAGCACTTTTGAAGAGCAACCAATCATCCTCTACTGATGGGATGAGGTCAATATCCTTCCAGGATACCTGGGCCAGGTCGATTAGAAAGGCCTGCTCGCTGAAGTGTTTTAGGGAGCGTTTGACAGTGATGAGGGGTGGTCGTTTGACAGCGGACCCATTACGCATGCAGGCAATGAGGCAGTGATCGCTGAGATCCTGGATGAAGACAGCAGAGGTGTATTTAGAGGGCAAGTTGGTCAGGATGATATCTATGAGGGTGCCCATGTTTACGGATTTGGGGTTGTACCTAGTAGGTTCCTTGATGATTTGTGTGAGATTGAGGGCATTTAGCTTAGATTGTAGGACGGCCGGGGTGTTAAGCATGTCCCAGTTTAGATCACCTAACTGTGCGAACTCTGAAGATAGATGGGGGTCGATCAATTCACATATGGTGTCCAGGGCACAGCTGGGAACTGAAAGGGGTCTATAACAAGTGGTAATGGTGAGAGACTTGTTTCTGGAAAGGTGGATTTTTATTGTTTGGGCACAGACCTGGATAGCATGACAGTAAGAGCCAGAAAGGGTAACATTAACTGGAGAGAGAGAAGAGCGAGAGATAGCAGCAGAGAGAGAGGGAGAGTGAGGAGTTGTCCAGTATGTTTTCACAGTCATGCTTTGGGCAGAAGAAAAAGAAAACAGTTATGAGCTGAACATAACAGTATGGCAGTGAAAGGGAGGACAGTAGCAGGTGACCCAAATGTGGTTTGTAACTACTACAATTTCCCATTGTAGCCAATTAAATTGCAATAATTCCGTTACTGATTTTTCTGCAATTCCGTTTCCAATTTGATAACATAATTACAAGTTTTAATCACTTAATCATTCATAAACAAACTTGATATCAGTAAAAACACAACTAATTAGTAAGTCTACCTTTACTTGTTACTTCTTTGAACTTTTACTATCCTCCCTCATGAGGGAGAGAAATAAGAAAATATCTTATGGAATTACAAGGCACAAGGCAATGTTTGTTAACTTATAGAAGGCAAATTATGTCCAAAACTAAATACAAGCCTTGATATTATTTGACAGGGGTCTTCACTTCAACATTATTGTGTTTATGATGTACTTCTAATACCTTTTAATACTTTTTCTGGTAGATGATATCGAAGACCATTTGTCCAGAAGTCAAAGCCTTTGTTCATTCCTAATGTTTGGGATGGAAAATGGTTGAAAAATATATGACACTCAGCTTTCATTTGACCCCCATTTTGACCTGCACCTATCAACACATGTTGGTGCTCATGTGTCCTTTTAGATGGAAATTCCCTGTTGCAGTTTATTCTCCCTTGCTGTGAATGAAAGTGTCTGTGTCTGTCAGGTCCATCAAGTCAGAAGTCACAGTGTGTTATCTTAGTTTGACATCGGTGTTGTTCATCTGCCTTTGTTCACATGATAGCTTGAGGAACCCCCCCCCCCCCCATCTGATACTATCCACCAGCTCCTAGTCCAACTACTCTGGCCTTGCCAAGTGAACAAAAGGTCCAAAAGAGAGGACTATCAATCCCTGAAAACAACTCCATATTTTCAGAAGGCTTTCTATTTTTTTTTCATTAAATGTCCATCAAAGTCACATTCCCATGGTAGCTTTCTTCCTCACATATTGGCCTATCGGTAAAGCACGAAAAATACCTTGTCAAGGTTTGTGATGTTCAAAAACCCAGCCATGTTTGATTCTCATGCTCACTCTCACATTTGACCCTTGTTTTACTCTCTGGCTCGCTCTCTCTCACAAACAAAAAAAATATTATGACTGTTTCTGTCTTTGCTATTCAAAACTGTAGGGACATTATGGTTCCTTGTTATACAAAGAGATAACAAACTAAGGAAACTGTTCTGGCTTGCACCAGTCGATGTGGGTTCATTATGAGTTCACATTTCTACAACTCAATTAGCATTGACAGTTACTCACCATTTTCCATCAAGTAAGTGAAGAATGAGGTACTGTTAAAAATAGATGAAAAACTATTTGGATACTGAACAACAATAAAAGATTCTGGATCTTGATTTGGGGTATTACTGACTGGTATAGAGGGTATAAATGTAGACTGGTATACATGGTAAAACTGTAGACTGCTAAGGAGGGTATAATTGTAGACTGGCATAGAGGGTATAAATGTAGACCGGCATAAAGGGTATAACTGTAGACTGGTATAGAGGGTATAACTGTAGACTGGTATACAGGGTATAACTGTAGACTGGTGTACAGGGTATAACTGTAGACTGGTGTACAGGGTATAACTGTAGACTGGTGTACAGGGTATAACTGTAGACTGGTGTACAGGGTATAACTGTAGACTGGTGTACAGGGTAAAACTGTAGACTGGTATAGAGGGTGTAAATGTATAACTGTAGACTGTTATAGAGCGTATAATTGTAGACTGATATAGACGGTTTAACTGTATGCTGGTATAGAGGGTATAACTATAGACTGGTATAGAGGGTATAACTGTATAACTGTAGACTGGTATAGAGGGTATAACTGTAGACTGGTATAGAGTTATAACTGTATAACTTTAGACTGTTATAGGGGGTATAATTGTAGACTGATATAGAGGGTGTAACTGTAGGCTGGGATATAGGGTATAACTATAGACTGGTATAGAGGGTATAACTGTAGGCTGGGATATAGGGTATAACTATAGACTGGTATAGAGGGTATAACTGTATAACTGTAGACTGGTATAGAGGGTATAACTGTAGACTGGTATAGAGGGTATAACTATAGACTGGTATAACTGTATAACTGTAGACTGGTATAGAGGGTATAACTGTAGACTGGTATAGAGGGTATAACTGTAGACTGGTATAGAGGGTATTACTGTAGACTGGTATAGAGAGTATAACTGTAGACTGGTATAGAGGGTATAACTGTAGACTGATATAGAGGGTATAACTATAGACTGGTATAGAGGGTATAACTGTATAACTGTAGACTGGTATAGAGGGTATAACTGTATAACTGTAGACTGGTATAGAGGGTATAACTGTATAACTGTAGACTGGTATAGAGGGTATAACTGTAGACTGGTATAGAGGGTATTACTGTATAACTGTAGACTGGTATGGAGGGTATTACTGTAGACTGGTATAGAGGGTATAACTGTAGACTGGTAAAGAGAGTATAACTGTAGACTGGTAAAGAGAGTATAACTGTAGACTGGTATAGAGGGTATAACTGTAGGCTGGTATAGAGGGTATAACTGTAGGCTGGTATAGAGGGTGTAACTGTAGACTGGTATAGAGGGTATAACTGTAGACTGGTATAGAGGGTATAACTGTAGACTGGTATAGAGGGTATAACTGTAGACTGGTATAGAGGGTATAACTGTAGACTGGTATAGAGGGTATAAATGTAGACCGGCATAAAGGGTATAACTGTAGACTGGTATAGAGGGTATAACTGTAGACTGGTATACAGGGTATAACTGTAGACTGGTGTACAGGGTATAACTGTAGACTGGTGTACAGGGTATAACTGTAGACTGGTGTACAGGGTATAACTGTAGACTGGTGTACAGGGTATAACTGTAGACTGGTGTACAGGGTAAAACTGTAGACTGGTATAGAGGGTGTAAATGTATAACTGTAGACTGTTATAGAGCGTATAATTGTAGACTGATATAGACGGTTTAACTGTATGCTGGTATAGAGGGTATAACTATAGACTGGTATAGAGGGTATAACTGTATAACTGTAGACTGGTATAGAGGGTATAACTGTAGACTGGTATAGAGTTATAACTGTATAACTTTAGACTGTTATAGGGGGTATAATTGTAGACTGATATAGAGGGTGTAACTGTAGGCTGGGATATAGGGTATAACTATAGACTGGTATAGAGGGTATAACTGTAGGCTGGGATATAGGGTATAACTATAGACTGGTATAGAGGGTATAACTGTATAACTGTAGACTGGTATAGAGGGTATAACTGTAGACTGGTACAGAGGGTATAACTATAGACTGGTATAACTGTATAACTGTAGACTGGTATAGAGGGTATAACTGTAGACTGGTATAGAGGGTATTACTGTAGACTGGTATAGAGAGTATAACTGTAGACTGGTATAGAGAGTATATCTGTAGACTGGTATAGAGAGTATAACTGTAGACTGATATAGAGGGTATAACTATAGATTGGTATAGAGGGTATAACTATAGACTGGTATGGAGGGTATAACTGTATAACTGTAGACTGGTATAGAGGGTATAACTGTATAACTGTAGACTGGTATAGAGGGTATAACTGTAGACTGGTATAGAGGGTATTACTGTATAACTGTAGACTGGTATGGAGGGTATTACTGTAGACTGGTATAGAGGGTATAACTGTAGACTGGTAAAGAGAGTATAACTGTAGACTGGTAAAGAGAGTATAACTGTAGACTGGTATAGAGGGTATAACTGTAGACTGGTATAGAGGGTATAACTGTAGACTGGTATAGAGGGTATAACTGTAGACTGGTATAGAGGGTATAACTGTAGACTGGTATAGAGGGTATAACTGTAGGCTGGTATAGAGGGTGTAACTGTAGACTGGTATAGAGGGTATAACTGTAGGCTGGTATAGAGGGTATAACTGTAGACTGGTATAGAGGGTATAACTGTAGACTGGTATAGAGGGTATAACTGTAGACTGGTATAGAGGGTGTAACTGTAGACTGGTATAGAGGGTGTAACTGTAGGCTGGTATAGAGGGTGTAACTGTAGACTGGTATAGAGGGTGTAACTGTAGACTGGTATAGATGGTATTACTGTATAACTGTAGACTGGTATAGAGGGTATAACTATAGACTGGTATAGAGGGTATAACTATAGACTGGTATAGAGGGTATAACTGTAGACTGGTATAGAGGGTATAACTATAACTGTAGACTGGTATAGAGGGTGTAACTGTAGACTGGTATAGAGGGTATTACTGTATAACTGTAGACTCGTATAGAGGGTATAACTGTAGACTGGTATAGAGGGTATTACTGTAGACTGGTATAGAGAGTATAACTGTAGACTGGTATAGAGAGTATATCTGTAGACTGGTATAGAGGGTAAAACTGTAGGCTGGTATAGAGGGTATAACTGTAGGCTGGTATAGGGGATATAATTGTGGACTGGTATAGAGGGTATAACTGTAGACTGGTTTAGAGGGTATAACTATAGGCTGGTATAGAGGGTATAACTGTAGGCTGGTATAGAGGGTATAACTGTAGACTGGTATAGAGGGTATTACTGTAGACTGGTATAGAGAGTATAACTGTAGACTGATATAGACGGTTTAACTGTATGCTGGTATAGAGGGTATAACTGTATAACTGTAGACTGGTATAGAGGGTGTAACTGTAGACTGGTATAGAGGGTATTACTGTAGACTGGTATAGAGAGTATAACTGTAGACTGATATAGACGGTTTAACTGTATGCTGGTATAGAGGGTATAACTGTAGACTGGTATAGAGGGTACAACTGTATAACTGTAGACTGGTATAGAGGGTATAACTGTATAACTGTAGACTGGTATAGAGGGTATAACTGTATACGTCTAGACTGGTATAGAGGGTATAACTGTATTACTGTAGACTGTTATAGAGGGTATTACTGTAGACTGGTATAGAGGGTATAACTGTAGACTGGTATAGAGGGTATTACTGTAGACTGGTATAGAGAGTATAACTGTAGACTGATATAGAGGGTATAACTATAGACTGGTATAGAGGGTATTACTGTAGACTGGTATAGAGGGTATAACTATAGACTGGTATAGAGGGTATAACTATAGACTGGTATAGAGGGTATAATTGTAGGCTGGTATAGAGGGTGTAACTGTAGACTGGTATAGAGGGTATTACTGTATAACTGTAGACTCGTATAGAGGGTATAACTGTAGACTGGTATAGAGGGTATTACTGTAGACTGGTATAGAGAGTATAACTGTAGACTGGTATAGAGAGTATATCTGTAGACTGGTATAGAGGGTAAAACTGTAGGCTGGTATAGAGGGTATAACTGTAGGCTGGTATAGGGGATATAATTGTGGACTGGTATAGAGGGTATAACTGTAGACTGGTTTAGAGGGTATAACTATAGGCTGGTATAGAGGGTATAACTGTAGGCTGGTATAGAGGGTATAACTGTAGACTGGCATAGAGGGTATTACTGTAGACTGGTATAGAGAGTATAACTGTAGACTGATATAGACGGTTTAACTGTATGCTGGTATAGAGGGTATAACTGTAGACTGGTATAGAGGGTACAACTGTATAACTGTAGACTGGTATAGAGGGTATAACTGTATAACTGTAGACTGGTATAGAGGGTATAACTGTATACGTCTAGACTGGTATAGAGGGTATAACTGTATTACTGTAGACTGGTATAGAGGGTATTACTGTAGACTGGTATAGAGGGTATAACTGTAGACTGGTATAGAGGGTATTACTGTAGACTGGTATAGAGAGTATAACTGTAGACTGATATAGAGGGTATAACTATAGACTGGTATAGAGGGTATTACTGTAGACTGGTATAGAGGGTATAACTATAGACTGGTATAGAGGGTATAACTATAGACTGGTATAGAGGGTATAACTGTAGGCTGGTATAGAGGGTGTAACTGTAGACTGGTATAGAGGGTATTACTGTATAACTGTAGACTCGTATAGAGGGTATAACTGTAGACTGGTATAGAGGGTATTACTGTAGACTGGTATAGAGAGTATAACTGTAGACTGGTATAGAGAGTATATCTGTAGACTGGTATAGAGGGTAAAACTGTAGGCTGGTATAGAGGGTATAACTGTAGGCTGGTATAGGGGATATAATTGTGGACTGGTATAGAGGGTATAACTGTAGACTGGTTTAGAGGGTATAACTATAGGCTGGTATAGAGGGTATAACTGTAGGCTGGTATAGAGGGTGTAACTGTATAACTGTAGACTGTTATAGAGGGTATAACTGTAGACTGGTATAGAGAGTATAACTGTATAACTGTAGACTGGTATAGAGGGTATAACTGTAGACTGGTATAGAGGGTATAACTATAGACTGGTATAGAGGGTATAACTATAGACTGGTATAGAGGGTATAACTATAGACTGATATAGAGGGTATAACTGTATAACTGTAGACTGGTATATAGGGTATAACTGTAGACTGGTATAGAGAGTATTACTGTAGACTGTTATAGAGAGTATAACTGTAGACTGGTATAGAGGGTATAACTGTAGACTGGTATAACTGTATAACTGTAGGCTGGTATAGAGGGTATAACTATAGACTGGTATAGAGGGTATAACTATAGACTGGTATAGAGGGTATGTCGTGACGTTGTATTAGTTAATGTGGCGACTGTTGCTCATCGAATGATTACAAGTTTCTAATTACGTGATTAACTGAATCAAGCAATTATTAACTCATTAACCTGGGGCACCATGGGAAAACTAGTTTTTATTGAGTTTCTATTTCCCAAATTAACTCAAAGAATATCAGAATATCGATTTTACCACAGCCGCTAATTAACCAGTTGCCTCTAACAGTCTCGTTCTGAACGTCGTATAGCCCGGGATTCTGCACGGACCCGGGTCTCACTAATGAATTCGCACCACACCAGTCTTAGTTGAATGTTTATTTACTAAAAAGCT
Organism: Salvelinus namaycush; assembly: GCF_016432855.1. Taxonomy (NCBI): domain Eukaryota; kingdom Metazoa; phylum Chordata; class Actinopteri; order Salmoniformes; family Salmonidae; genus Salvelinus; species Salvelinus namaycush. The sequence continues at coordinate 11,982,825 of NC_052311.1, read as the reverse complement.
AAAATGATGATAAAAGATACACATACACAAAAACACATTCTAGGCTATTGATTAGAACTTAGTATAACGGGCCAACACACTAGGGCGCGTGTTACCCAAAATGGGGATTTAAAAGAGAGAGAAAGAGAGAAAGTACACAAGAGGAATATACATTTGGGTGAAATTGTCAGCTATGCTCATTCTAACCCTAGCCTTGCCCCAAACTGCCGCTGTTATGAGTCAGAATATAATGATGTAATTACTTGTGGAGGTTCTCCGTGGATTTTCCCGCGTGGACCGTTCAAGCTGCTCAATGACGCACTTCTCCTGCGCACCTCTCTAGGTGTCCTCACGACACGATGTCCGTGTCCTTTGGCTTTACTGGCCTGTTCCTTTGTCCTCGCTCTGGAAGGGGTCTTCGGAGGACAGATAGCTCTGTAGCTCAGAGCTCACAGCGTAAAGATGAAAGAGTGTAGATACCACGATTCGATGGGGAGTGGAGGCTAGGTGGTTCGGCTTGAATACACCCGATTAGACACGCTACTCATCCGTAGCTTGGGTAGAAAAAGATTTCTTTGTCTTCAACTTGTTGCGTTTTGGATTCGTTGACCTTTTAGACCTTTGGCTGCAGCTCGGGTCACTTAGTCTACTATGTTAATTCTGCACTCACAGGTTTTATACCCTCGGGTCAGAAGTGGGCGTAACCGCCTTCAGGGCAATTCTCTGGGCGTACCAAGTTTGAGGGGCAAGGTATAGATTTTACTCAAATCCAATTTTAGACAACTAACTTCACATTTCATCTCTACCGAAACATTCTCTTTGATTTGGACATTTTCCACACAACGTACAATGTATAAACATCAAGCATATACGAGGAAAACTCTTAACGTTACAATGTTTTCATAATAACGTAATCTATTAACCTTTAATAACAAAACAAAAATGACAAACATTTTGATATTCCATCTATCGTCATGACCACCATTGTAGTTGACGGAAACCATTGTTCCAAAGTCCCTTTATTGCATGTTTAAAGTTCTGAGGCTGGTTCTACATAGTGAGAGGGAATATTTTCTGTGGCCTCAGAATTACCATGGGTGTGAGGGGTCATAAAACCCCCACATCTTCAGACCCTTAGATCTCTCCTCATCTGTTGGGGTTGAGAGATAATCTGTAGGGTTGTGGTCTCCTGTAACCTGACCTGATCAGGACAGTCATGACAGGTATAACTGTATAACTGTAGACTGGTATAGAGGGTATAACTATAGACTGGTATAGAGGGTATAACTATAGACTAGTATAGAGGGTATAACTGTATAATTGTAGACTGGTATATAGGGTATAACTGTAGACTGGTATAGAGGGTATTACTGTAGACTGTTATAGAGAGTATAACTGTAGACTGGTATAGAGGGTATAACTGTAGGCTGGTATAGGGGATATAATTGTGGGCTGGTATAGAGGGTATAACTGTAGACTGGTATAGAGGGTATAACTATAGACTGGTATAGAGGGTATAACTATAGACTAGTATAGAGGGTATAACTGTATAATTGTAGACTGGTATATAGGGTATAACTGTAGACTGGTATAGAGGGTATTACTGTAGACTGTTATAGAGAGTATAACTGTAGACTGGTATAGAGGGTATAACTGTAGGCTGGTATAGGGGATATAATTGTGGGCTGGTATAGAGGGTATAACTGTAGACTGGTATAGAGGGTATAACTGTAGACTGGTATAGAGGGTATAACTGTAGGCTGGTATAGAGGGTATAACTGTAGACTGGTATAGAGGGTATAACTGTAGACTGGTATAGAGGGTATAACTGTAGACTGGTATAGAGGGTATAACTGTAGACTGGTATAGAGGGTATAACTGTAGACTGGTATAGAGGGTATAACTGTAGACTGGTATAGAGGGTATAACTGTAGACTGGTATAGAGGGTATAACTGTAGGCTAACACAGGCATAGAGGCTGTTCCAATTTCAAATTTATTTAGACATTAAAACAAACAAAAACATAACTAAACCAAACAAACATCTAATTTGTGATGACTTTTGAATTTAACCTTGCTTATCTCAATTATTAAAAAGCCTCCTCCAAGTAAAGATTTTTAGTCCGTTTGAATGGCAAGTTATTCAAGGAGTAGAAATGTAGAATGTCTCAAGATTAGCTGTAGACACAATTCAGCCTCCCTAAAAAGCACATCAACAACACTTGCTAATCATTGAGACAGACTACCTGCTAAATTAGCAATTTGAGGGTGATAAAAATGTATTTAATCAACTGTGCATGCATAATATCCTTCTAATGTCAACCATAGAAGTGGGAATGCAATAATAACAGTATATATCTCTCAACTTAATGACTAAGAACTTTCAGCTGGAATGAATAATTTGTTAATTTTAATGAATCGATTATTTCTTCATGCATTAAAAACACTGTTAATAATGAGGAAATGTGCCTTTGTTCTCCCATTTGGAGAGGGAATATGTGAGTGGGGTATGCGTTTTCCTGCATGTAGCTTCCTCTAAATGTTTACAAGTTGCAACTTAGAAAAAGTCACAGTTTGAGAGTTGAGTCTGTTTTGCGCTAAACCACCAATCAATCAAGCAAAGTGAGATTGTCACTGAATATGAGAGTTATATATTTTTTCTCTTCTGTTTTCTTACAATGGGCAACATTTGTTATCTTCCAACCCATTCATTTTCCATGATAGACCAAAATGATAAGCAACATGATATTGACAGTGAATATGGTACAACCTACATTGGATAACATACTTTAGATCATACTGTATGTCTTTACTCCATCTTTCATATGGCAGTGGACAAACACACACACACGCACACGCACATGCACACGCACACACACAAGGAAAGCGGGCATTATAAAAAGGTAGATTAAGTACTACATAGCGTGCTACAGGATATTTTGAGAAAGACCGGATATGACAAAATATGAAACATGTCCCAACACAATGAGAACCCAGTGCACGGTCATGTCATATCACTCATCATGTAACCAATAGGAACACACCGTATCACTCAGCATGTAACCAATAGGAACATACCGTATCACTCAGCATGTAACCAATAGGAACATACCGTATCACGCATCATGTAACCAATAGGAACATACCGTATCACTCAGCATGTAACCAATAGGAACATACCGTATCACTCAGCATGTAACCAATAGAAACATACCGTATCACGCATCATGTAACCAATAGGAACATACCGTATCACTCAGCATGTAACCAATAGGAACATACCGTATCACTCAGCATGTAACATACCGTATCACTCATCATGTAACCAATAGGAACATACCGTATCACTCAGCATGTAACCAATAGGAACATACCGTATCACTCAGCATGTAACCAATAGGAACATACCGTATCACTCAGCATGTAACCAATAGGAACATACCGTATCACTCATCATGTAACCAATAGGAACATACCGTATCACTCAGCATGTAACCAATAGGAACATACCGTATCACTCAGCATGTAACCAATAGGAACATACCGTATCACTCATCATGTAACCAATAGGAACATACCGTATCACTCATCATGTAACCAATAGGAACATACCGTATCACTCAGCATGTAACCAATAGGAACATACCGTATCACTCAGCATGTAACCAATAGGAACATACCGTATCACTCAGCATGTAACCAATAGGAACATACCGTATCACTCAGCATGTAACCAGTAGGAACATACCATATCACTTAGCATGTAACCAGTAGGAACATACCATATCACTTAGCATGTAACCAGTAGGAACATACCATATCACTCAGCATGTAACCAGTAGAAACATTGACTGTGTAAAATCCAATCCTTCTGTAAAATGAATTGCCTCCATGCATATTGTTCTCTCCCTGTGATTCCTCCCAGTCTCTACCAGTGGGATCAAGTCATGTCCATTTGTAACTCCTCCGATATCAGTTTCACTGAGGCGTTTGATTTGTCTGGTTTGTTCTCTGAAATATGAATGACCATTCCACTAATTTTTCAATTTTTTGTTGTTGTTGTTTTTGCTAGTGAATAATGAGGTCTGGTGGACCAGTGAGTTGGGAGGTCGTGGTGTATACCTTTAAATATACATGCCACTGTCAGAGATATGGGGATGAAAGCGTCTGGAGTGATTGATTGAGTGTCAACATACTGTGGGAAAATAAAATGTACCACGGCAAGAGGGTACCAGGCCCTTCGATCACATGAGAGGCAGGAGGCATTAAGGTAGCTGTCATGGACTTGGAGCGGGAATTGCGGTGTGCACACTGGTGAAACCCTCAGGGAGGACTGCTGCACCTACTTGATGTGACAGCCCTATGAATAATTAGCATTCTGGGCCTTGGATGGAAGAGACGGGGAAACAGAAGGTTATGGCTGAAATATTCCATATCAAGAACCCCTACCAGGCCTCAGGTAATTCTGATCATATGGTAAAGGCTCATTCAACTATCTGCAGCCAGACACAAAAACCAATTTCAGTTGTGCATGAAAGAAGGGTGAAAAAAACGGCCGAAGCTGGAAGAGACTCGCTCTGTGCCAAAATGCCTCTATTTGAACTCAGCAGTTGACAAAACAATAAAAAGAACTTGCAGAAAACCGAACAACAAAAACTCCCCCGGCCGACATTCATCTCTTTGCTTGCACTCGACTGTTTCCGTATCTCACCATCTTTCCGAGGAGACGCACAGCTTTCAGTAAAATGAGCTGAAATTAAGCTCTCCCCCAAGCTTATTGAAAGATGTTATCTGCAGAGAAGTGACAGCTACACTTTGCTTTATTTACCAGAAGGTTGCTGTGGTCAAAATATTAAGCGCAGTAGGCAGGCCTTTTTACTCATATTAAACTAATGATAGGCTTTGAATTTCTTTGTCATGAATCACAGTGGCAGAGTAAACATTAGCAGAGGGCCCTCATTTGCAATGTGAATGTATTCATGTATTTATCCTGACATGCTTTATGATTTCACGGCCGTCCCCCCTGAAGGCTGATGAATAATGAAACACAAGAGATGGCATATTAGAAAAATAAAAAAGAGAAAGAGTGAAGCCATTTTGCAGATCGTCTAGTTTGGAGATCATTAGGGTGGGAGAGAAAGTTTCCCTTGGTCAAAAGGTGAGGTTTGTCTTCACTTTTTTGTTTTTCACTTTCATTGTCATTCATCTGTTTTAGCGCATAGCTAGATAAAGGTCGTGGATGCCAATACCATCTGCCTTATGGTAAATATGGATTTTATATATATATATTTTTTTTTTACATCAATGTGTTGTGCGCTACTATTGCTAGTCACCATACATATCTCCAAGCAGAAGCCAGAGGATTAAAATGTAGAATGGAGTTGTGAACGGAGCAGGTTGTTTCAGGGCCAATTTATGGAATATATTTGAAACTGTTGGGAATTCACCTCTGATTAATGGAATAGCTTTTCTTTCTTGATGCGGTGGTGAATTTACAGTACAATGGGGAATTTACAGTACAGTGGGGAATTTACAGTGGGGAAATTTACAGTGGTGAATTTACAGTGGGGGATTTAAACTGGAGGATTTACAGCGGGGACATTTTACAGCGGGGGATTTAGAGTGAGGAATTTACTTGGAACCGAAGGTCTATCTGCTTTTAATAAGACGAGCAGGCGTTCATCCCTCTGCTGATTTGCTTACAGCGACTATCATGTAGAGGGAAGACACTGGGGGGAAAAATACAAAAAGGAAGTATAGTACACATACAGTATATACACTTGGGAATCTAATTTTTTAAATTTAACTAGGAAAGTCAGATAAGAACAAATTCTTATTTACAATGACAGGTTACACCGGCCAAACCCGGACGACGCTGGGCCAATTGTGCGCTGCCACATGGGTCTCCCAATCACGGCCGGTTGTGATACAGCCTCGATTCGAACTAGGGTGTCTGTAGTGACGCCTGTAGCACTGAGATGCAGTGCCTTAGACCACTGCACCACTCGGGGGGCCCACAAACAGAGATGTGAAATAACAGGAGGGAATAACTTGTTCCGAACTAATCTGTGCAATACACTGGTTTTAACATGGGGGAATTGAAAACAAATGACTGTCATTTGAAATGCGATAGGCCTGATTCAAAATATATTACCTATCCATGCTGCTCCAGCACCCATGTTCAGCGACAGCCAGTCAACATAAAATTGAGATGAGGGAACGCGACTAAGACTAAGGCTATTTTTTCCACGTGTCTGTGTGATCCAAGACCACCAATACAATATTTTCATTTTCATACATAGTCCTCTACGAGCCAACAGTCCAATGAGCAAATCTAAAATAACTGATAATCCCAAACAGAGGAAACATACAATTAAATGGAAAAACCCCTCCAAAAATATTTAAAAAAAGATAATCCCAACGTAGATCATAATATCAATTATCCAACAGAAATCAAAACGGTCCAATGGAAATTGATGGCTCTATTCAATGTCTAATAGTTGAGAAAAAAATCCTGAATGTTTTTGGAAAACAATGCTCTTCTCCAACAATAGGCCTTATTCAAGATGGCACTAGTGATGTGCAGTTTGCAAACAATTTATTTTAAAAATTTTTAAACTTTTACTTACTCAAGAGTCTTGATTTGTTTTTCTGAGTGACTCGTTCAGTTTAGTCGTTTGTTTGACATGCCATACCGTATCTGAGACGTGCTCCAGCCACCATCAACCGTCTATCGTGTGTGCACTCAGGAAAATAGGTCTTGCTGCAGGCAGCATAGAGAAGGAAAGTACATGTTTATAACTGATAATTGATTGCATGGTGCAAGAATGAATGCAATTAATTGATTATTGAATGTTATCGATGGACACAGCTTTGTGGAACCAAAACACACACAGCCTCTGCTCAACAAACTCAAACTCGAGAATTACTCGTTTGGGGGGCTGCAGTTAGTGAACGATATTGTGCTACTACCTTGCAATGCATTCCGCCAAGAGTCGTTCACAATCTAGTCTGGTTGTGGCCACAACTAGACATTGTTTCAAGAAATAATCTTATTTGTATGCATAACAATCACACTTTAAAGTACACATTTATACATCTCACTCCAATGAGCCCCATATGGTGAACTAGAGGCTTGTAGAATCATGATTCTTTCTAGTTTTTAGTTAATCCTTCGCTGGTAGGGGGTCCTGCGTGCTCTGGGCATTACTGAATCAAATGAATGAAATGAGTTGATTTGTTCTTTTCACTGAACTAGTTGAAAAGGTCCAAGCCTCCAACAGCACCCACACTGACAGTCTTAAAGGGCTACTGCTTAATAAGCAGCTATCAGCACAATACAGTGTGTTAACAAAGTCTTGGCCTGGTTCTGTACATACTCTACATTGATACATTATTTTAATATCATTTATTTCATGCACAACGTTTCGTTTCATTTTCACATGCCTTCCTGGTTACACATTTCACAGTGTGCTACTCCAGTTTCATTTTCACATGCCTTCCTGGTTACACATTTCACAGTGTGCTACTCCACTGTGAAATTCCTGGTGGATGTACCAGGCTATATGCCTTGTTTTTTGGGAACATTTCCTTGGACTCTCATGTTGGCAATTTGCCGTCAGAGAATTGCATCTCACTTTAGTGCCACTTGATCTTTAGGAAATTGGCATCATTTTACGCCCTATAATTTGGGTCTCATCCTATTTACTGCCTGTATGGTTAGTTTAAGCATTTTGACTTATTGGTGTGCAAGGTCATTCTATCTCTTATAGGAAGCCATTTTAAACCCTCAGTGCTTGTCTCAATGTGTTTGTGAGCAGACGTTATGGTGTGTACTTCTTGGTTGTCAGGGAGTTAGTTAAAGCAAACTTACCTGGCCTTCTCTCTCTCTCTCTTAGATGAGAACACACAGAGGATAAAATGAGATGAGCCACTCTCTGAGCAGAGTTATAAAGCCAAGAGCCTATTACCAACACCCAGCACGAGGAGCATCTCTCTGTCAGACTGCTCTGCAAACATGTGGCCTGATGTTATCACCTGTAGTGTTTTTCAGGATAACCATGTTAGCCACTACGTAGTCTAGGGCTATATAGCTAAATAATGAATGGGTTGTTCCATTTGATTTCAATCACTTCTTGAATGCACCCCGTTTGATTTGAACAAAACTTTCCAGACATATTTTCCCATGGTAGAAGTGGCCAGAAAATAACTTTTTGGACCTAAATGCTAAAACATTCAGGAGATACAGGTGTTCAAAGTTAACCCATTTTGCATACCCCACCATACCATGAGACATCAAAGTCTTCATCACTGAAAAATATGGATGGTTAAGTTTGATATCATTTAAAAGCTCACAAACAGTGTTATCAAACTAATTTATAATTTCTTGATTAAAAAAAATACCATTTTTTTTTTACCTTTAATGAGTTTTTAAATAATAGAGGTTAAAGGAAGAAAAAAAAAGACAATCTTCATTGCAACATTTTTTTCTCAAGAAATGAGAAAATAGTTTAACAACCCTGTTAACCCACAGTTATATTTTGACCATCCATTAATTCACATCAATTTAGCATCTAATGGTAGCTTTTCAAAACATGAAAACGTTTATCAATGTGCATTATAATTCCCTATACACTCATACTGAAATGTAAATCCAGGGTTTGGAGGTTGAAATAGCATTTGTATGCCTTTTAATTGAACACACTTTGAAATCCATTATTCATGTTTTGCGCAAATTGTACTTAATTTTAGAGATATGGGGCATATTGAAGGTGTCGTATGTAATGTGACAAGACATGTTATTATCTGTGGTAATGTATAAACAAATGTACACTTTTTAAAATCTTATTAGAAGATTAGGAGTGTAAAATGGTTTAGGCATGGTTGTCTGTTTTAGGGCTATGGGATTGGGCTCTTGTCAGTAAAGTAACTCATATTTCCTTATTAATGGGTTTTTCTATCTCATCCTCTAGTCCTTTAGCATAGCAATTAAAAGCTTTGTAACATTTGAGCATTAGAATTTCAGTTGACATGACCTCTGTGGCATGTGTGCCCTAATGAACACACATGCTTACAGTACACATGCACTCACGCACGCACCGACACACATACTCACCCACACTGGCAACACTTGTAACTACAAGCATTTTCAAAGACAATGTTTCTGATTGTGAATCTCATTTTCACATGACAATACTAAAACATGAAGTGTAAGAACAAGGCACATGGTTGTTACTCAGTAATTACATAGATTATAGGTGGGTGGGTGGACTGTTAAAAATGGTATTGTTTCCCATTGATTGTACTGATAACGTGACTCAATAAAAACAATTGTTGACAAAAGCTATACTGGTATAGTTAGTCTGGTATGAGGCCTATGTTTTGTAATGTAAAGTTTGGTGATATTTCTTTACTAGCACAATAAAAAATATAAATCAATATCCTTATGTACCTATCAGAACACTAAACAATGGACAAATTAGATATCCAAAGCGAATGTTTTGGTTTGAAATAAATTCAAATTACAATCCAATCACTGAGTAAAATGAAGCCAAAGGAAAACAGTAAAACACAGTGTGCAACGTTTCAAAATAATCCTATTAAAAAAGCAATTTGTTACACTTCCAACAGCCTTTTTTATTGCAGCTATGATAATGTACGCTCATGCCTCTTCAGGAGAACGAAAAGGGGAAAAGGATATTACGAGATGAAAACACACACAGGCTGATCATCCTATTTCACTCTCTGAATTAGCTGGTAAACAGAGAAGTGACGGAAGTGATTGCATTTGAAACATGTTGAGCCAGAGGGGAGGAAAAAGTGCTGAGATGTATCTAGGTACCACAGTAGCTAGAGATTAGATGTATCTAGGTACCACAGTAGCTAGAGATTAGATGTATCTAGGTACCACAGTAGCTAGAGATTAGATGTATCTAGGTACCACAGTAGCTAGAGATTAGATGTATCTAGGTACCACAGTAGCTAGAGATTAGATGTAACTAGGTACCCCAGTAGCTAGAGTTGAGATGTATGTAGGTACCCCAGTAGCTAGAGTTGAGATGTATGTAGCTTCCCCAGTAGCTAGAGCTGAGATGTACGCAGGTACCCCAGTAGCTAGAGCTGAGATGTATGTAAGTACCCCAGTAGCTAGAGCTGAGATGTATGTAGGTACCACAGTAGCTAGAGTTGAGATGTATGTAGGTACCCCAGTAGCTAGAGCTGAGATGTACGCAGGTACCCCAGTAGCTAGAGTTGAGATGTATCCCAGTAGCTAGAGCTGAGATGTACGCAGGTACCCCAGTAGCTAGAGCTGAGATGTATCCCAGTAGCTAGAGCTGAGATGTATGTAGGTACCCCAGGAGCTACAGTCGAAATGTATCTAGGTACCCCAGTAGCTAGAGTTGAGATGTATGTAGGTACCCCAGTAGCTAGAGCTGAGATGTATGTAGGTACCCCAGTAGCTAGAGTTGAGATGTATCTAGGTACCCCAGTAGCTAGAGCTGGGATGTACGCAGGTACCCCAGTAGCTAGAGCTGAGACGTATCTATTTACCACAGTAGCTAGAGTTGAGATGTATATCGGAACCGCAGTAGTTAGAGTTGAGATGTATCTAGGTACCCCAGTAGCTAGAGCTGAGATGTATCTAGGTACCACAATAGCTAGAGTTGAGATGTATGTAGGTACCCCCGTAGCTAGAGCTGAGATGTAACTAGGTACCCCAGTAGCTAGAGCTGAGATGTATGTAGGTACCCCAGTAGCTAGAGCTGAGATGTATCTATTTACCACAGTAGCTAGAGTTGAGATGTATATCGGAACCGCAGTAGTTAGAGTTGAGATGTATCTAGGTACCCCAGTAGCTAGAGCTGAGATGTATCTAGGTACCACAATAGCTAGAGTTGAGATGTATGTAGGTACCCCCGTAGCTAGAGCTGAGATGTAACTAGGTACCCCAGTAGCTAGAGCTGAGATGTATGTAGGTACCCCAGTAGCTAGAGCTGAGATGTATGTAGGTACCCCAGAAGCTGGAGCTGAGATTTATTTCGGTACCCCAGTAGCTAGAGTTGAGATGTATGTAGGTACCCCAGTACCTAGAGCTGAGACATATCTAAGAACCCCAGGAGCTAGAGCTGAGATGTATCTAGCTACCCCAGGAGCTAGAGTTGAGACGTATCTAGGTACCCCAGTAGCTAGAGTTGAGCTGTATCAAGGTGCTGCAGGAGCTTTGGGAAGAGAGAATGAACACCCTTCCCTGAATACATGTATGTTTTATTGTCTGTTCAGAGTCTGCGTTCCCTCATTTAAAAGAGCAAACAGCAGTGCATTATGGTTATTTTTCTAAATTTGCTTGTACGATATGTAAAAGTGCTGGGTAAACAGACAGCTAATAAACAATCATCTTAAAACCCTGCGCCGGCTAATGGTACCATGTGTCTTGACAGGAGCTATTAAAATCTGTTTTTAATTAATGCATTTTGCAATTTGTGCATTATTTCTTGAAAGGGATCACTAGCCTACCCAGGATTCCTAACAATCCCCTTTCAAGAGAATAAAGAGTCTTCTTGGTAAAGGGCATGAAGAGAATGCTTTCCCTAACTAATCGCTGAAATGCAAATTCAAAAAATGCAGAAGTGTATCGCCACCATGTCCGGAATCATTATGCACATTGGGTGGTGATGTTTCTCTGAAGCATACACGATTACAGTACATGTATGAGCTAGTGATTTGTAATTCGTTTGACCATGTACATGAAATAGAATGTGTCAAGCGTTGCCGAGGTGAGTAATAACTTCCTGTCACATTGCCTTAAGTGACCAATGGGAGAGGGGAAGTCATACACAAGGAAGCCATTACGAGAATGGTTTAGCGGTAAAGCATATTCCCAGAGAGAAAGACGAATGCAAAACCATTCAGAAAAGGAAACACCTGCATTGTGCCCGGCCGTGATTATTTCATGACCATTCAGCCGTAACTCTTACTCAACAAGCATGACTGACAAGAGTGAAAACATTTTTTCCCCCAACTCCCATCAGGTCCTAAACACCTGCTGGCCATTCTCCGCCTCCAGGTAGAAAACAATAACATCACCAACAAGGAAGTAACCTGTGTTCAAGTTGAGTTCAACTGCTGCCTTTTGTCTAAGATCAAAATTAGTTCCTATGACAGGTGCATCGGCAGTCTTATGACAGGATTATGTAAGCACTGTAATTATAGTTAAGTTTCACTTTACAAACCAGAATGAGGCAGCAGAAATGAGGGGATTGGCCTTTCAGAAATGCCCAGGCTTTAATTAAAATATACCACATCTGTCACATCCACTCTGCCTATTAGCATAATGCCGGAAAGCGTAAGGAGAGTGAATGCTAGTTAAATTGTAATTTACCCTTCATATTATGAAAAATAGAGTCAAATGTTTCGGAAAATAGGTTTTCATACGATTTCATCGCCCGCTGAGTTAAGTATTCCAAATATTGTTTCGATTTATGTTAATATTCTTGATGTGTTATGAGGATGTGATAAGCTATGTACTAATGATGCGTCATTTAAAATTATTTTTAATCCGCCCAAGGTATTTGTTAAGAATACATAGGAAAGATATTCTCTAGCAGGTTGTATGGTTTCTCTAGGAGATGTCAAGAAGGTCAACATTTTGCAATATTCATTTTTTTAATACTTCATTGAAATAATGAAATTACTTTCTGTTGATAAAATGTTATAGTTGAAAAGGCTATTCCTCCACCTATATTTGTTACAGGTTTACTTTTATGACTCCACCTATAAATCTATGTCTGACAATATGAGTAACCTAATTGCTACATTGTTGAGTGTCTGGCGAAAGAACAGGTTGTTTCACACACATTTCTATTGCAGTGTCTAGAATCTAGATGTATAAAGATGTACCTCTCCCGGTGGTGTAGATGATTTCCATTAGGTCAAGACCTTTTCACCCTCACTCAATCTTATGGGATAAAAACTACCTCATGTTGATCAATGTACTAAAACTCCAGGCAGTTCACCACTCCAATATAGATTTCTGTGGGAGGAAAGTGGTTTTGTTCTATTCACTTTCCAGTATTAATTGTCCAGTGCTAGTGTGATGTAATTCCCATCTACAATCGACCAGAAGTCAGATGTCTTGTCTAATGTCTTGCTGTATCTCACCTCAATGGCTCCACTCTCATTAAGTTACAACTCTCATCAAGTTACCACTTAAATAAGGAGAAGATGATGGATTGTGTGGATATCCTTAAAAATTAAAGACATGATATGATAATCATTAATCACAGAGTACTCCACAACCCAAATACACCATACTGTACAGCCAAACACAGTCATGCTGATGAACTCTGACACATACACCCCTTCACATGCATTCAGAACATACAGTACCAGTCAACAGTTTGGACACACCTACTCATTCATGGGTTTTCTTCATTTTTTACTATTTTCTACATTGTAGAATAATAGTGAAGACATCAACACTATGAAATAACACATATGGAATTGTGTAGTAACCAAAAAAGTGTTAAAGAAATCAAAATATTATACAGCAATATTTTATGTTTTATATTCTTCAAAGTAGCCATGTCACGCCCTGACCATAGAGAGCCTTTTTATTCTCTATTTTGTTTAGGTTGGGGTGTGACTAAGGTGGGTAATCTAGGTTGTTTTATTTCTATGTTGGCCTGGTAGGGTTCCCAATCAGAGGCAGCTGCTTATTGTTGTCTCTGATTGGGGATCATATTTAGGCAGCCATTTTCCCACTGTGTTTTGTGGGATCTTTTTTATGTGTAGTTGCCTGTGAGCACTCCATAGCTTCGCGTGCCGTTTGCTCTTTATTGTTTTTTTTTGTGCTGTTCATTTCTAATAAAAATGTCGAACCGATTTCACGCTGCGCTTTGGTCCGAATGTTATTACAACGATCGTGACAAGCCACCCTTTGCCTTGATGACAGCTTTGCACACTCTTGGCATTCTCTCAACCAGCTTCACCTGGAATGCTTTTCCAACAGTTTTGAGTTCACACATATGCTAAGCACTTATTGGCTGCTTTTCCTTCATCCTTGACTCTGCGGTCCAACTCATCCCAAACCATCTCAATTGGGTTGAGGTCGGGTGATTGTGGAGGCCAGGTCATCTGATGCAGCACTCCATCACTCTCCTTCTTGGTCAAATAGCCCTTACAAATCCTGGAGGTGTGTTGGGTCATTGCCATTTTGAAAATCAAATGATAGTCCCACTAAGTGCAAATCAGATGGTATGGCGTATCGCTGCAGAATGCTGTCGTAGCCATGCTGGTTAACCCTTGTGTAGTCTTATCATTTTGTATACTCATTCTGTAAAAAATGACCCGCCTTCACTAAATCCGTAAAATAAAGCAGCTTAATTGAATTTTGAACCCCAAATCTATTTTGCATGAAGAAACAACCTGTCATTCATCACAAACTTTGTGAATATCTGTCAGAGTCGTGTGTATAGGTGGCAGGGAAGTCAGGCGCAGGATAGTCAAACGGAGTGTAAAATTGAGTTTTTTAATGAATGTCCAAGTACATGCTCCATAACACTAATAAGAAACGAACATAAACAAATATGGGTACGAAGACCCGTCGCGCACCTATACACATAAAAAACAATACTAACAAGAAACAATCTCTGACAAAGACATGAGGGGAAACAGAGGGTTAAATACACAAGAGGTAATGGATGGGATTGAAAACAGGTGTGTGGGAAGACAAGACAAAACCAATGGAAAATGAAAAATGGATCGATGATGGCTAGAAGACCGGTGACGTCGATCGCCGAACACCGCCCGAACAAGGAGAGGCAACGACTTCGGCAGAAGTCGTGACAATACCCCCCCCCCGACGCGCGGCTCCAGCAGCGCGTCGACACCGGCCTCGGGGACGACCCGGAGGGCGAGGTGCAGGGCGATCCGAATGGAGGCGGTGGAATTCTTTTAACATGGAAGGATCTAAAACTTCCTCCACCGGAACCCAGCATCTCTCCTCCGGCCCGTACCCCTCCCAGTCCACGAGGTACTGAAGGCCCCTCGCCCGACGTCTCGAATCCAAAATGGATCGAACAGAGTACGCCGGGACCCCCTCGATGTCAAGAGGAGGCGGAGGAACTTCACGCACTTCAGCCTCCTGGAGCGGGCCAGCCACCACCGGCCTGAGGAGAGACACATGGAACGAGGGGTTAATACAGTAATTAGTGGGCAGTTGTAACCTATAACATACCTCGTTCATTCTCCTCAGGACTTTAAACGGCCCCACAAACCGCGGACCCAGCTTCCGGCAGAGCAGGCGGAGGGGAAGGTTTCGGGTCGAGAGCCAGACCCTGTCCCTTGGTGCGAACACCGGGGCCTCACTGCGGCGACGGTCTGCGCCAATTTTCTGTCGCCTTATGGCGCGCTGAAGGTGGACGTGGGCTGCCTCCCAGGTTTCCTCAGCGCGCCGAAACCAATTGTCCACCACAGGAGCCTCGGTCTGGCTCTGATGCCAAGGAGCCAGAACCGGCTGATACCCTAATACACATTGAAAAGGAGTGAGGTTAGTGGAGGAGTGACGTAGCGAGTTCTGGGCCATCTCTGCCCAGGGCACGAACTTCGCCCACTCCCCCGGCCGGTCCTGGCAATAGGACCGCAAAAACCTGCCCACATCCTGGTTAACTCTCTCCACCTGCCCATTACTCTCGGGGTGAAAACCTGAGGTAAGACTAACCGAGATCCCCAGACGTTCCATGAACGCCTTCCAGACCCTTGATGTGAACTGGGGACCCCGATCAGACACTATATCCTCAAGCACCCCATAGTGCCGGAAAACGTGTGTTAACAGGGCCTCTGCAGTTTGTAAGGCCGTAGGGAGACCGGGCAAAGGGAGGAGACGACAGGACTTTGAAAACCGATCCACAACGACCAGGATCATGGTGTAACCCTGTGAAGGTGGAAGATCAGTCAAAAAATCCACCGACAGGTGCGACCACGGCCGTTGAGGAACGGGTAAAGGTTGACGCTTACCTCTGGGCAGGTGTCTAGGAGCCTTGCACTGGGCTCACACCGAGCAGGAGGAAACATAAATCCTCACGTCCTTGGCTAAAGTGGGCCACCAGTACCTCCCATCAAGACAGCGCATCGTCCGACCTATCCCAGGATGACCAGAGGAGGGTGACGTGTGAGCCCAATAGATCAATCGGTCGCGGACAGCAGACGGAACGTACAGACGACCAGCTGGACACTCAGGAGGAGAGGGCTCTGCACGTGACGCCTGCTCAATGTCCGCGTCCAGCTCCCACACTACTGGCGCCACCAAACACGAAGCTGGGAGTACGGGAGTGGGATCCATGGACAGCTCCTCTGTGTCATACAGCCGAGACAATGCGTCTGCCTTGACGTTCTGGGAGCCTGGTCTGTAAGTAAGGGTAAACACAAAACGAGTGAAAAACATGGCCCACCTTGCCTGGCGAGGATTCAGTCTCTTCGCCTGCCGGATGTACTCCAGATTGCGGTGGTCAGTCCAGATGAGAAAAGGGTGTTTAGCCCCCTCAAGCCAATGCCTCCACGCCTTCAAGGCTTGTATGACAGCTAACAGCTCCCGGTCCCCCACATCATAGTTTCGCTCCGCCGAGCTGAGCTTCTTCGAAAAGAAAGCACAGGGGCGAAGCTTCAGTGGCACACCCGAACGCTGATAGAGCACTGCTCCTATCCCAGCTTCGGATGCGTCCACCTCCACTATGAATGGCAAAGAGGGATCCGGATGAGCCAACACAGGCACCGAGGTAAACAGAGTCTTCAGGTGTCCAAAAGCCCTGTTCGCCTCAGCCGACCACTGCAAGCGCACCGGGCCCCCCTTTAGCAGTGAGGTAATGGGAGCAGCCACCTGACCAAAACCCCGGATAAACCTCCGGTAGTAATTGGCAAACCCTAAAAAACGCTGCACCTCCTTTACCGTGGTTGGAGTCGACCAATTACGCACGGCTGTAATGCGGTCGCTCTCCATTTCCACTCCTGAAGTGGAAATCCGATGCCCTAGGAAGGAGATGGATTGTTGGAAGAACAAGCATTTCTCAGCCTTGACATATAGATCATGCTCCAACAGGCGACCGGAGTATATCAGAATATCATCGATATACACCACTACACCCTGCCCGTGCAGGTCCCTGAAGATCTCATCTACAAATGATTGGAAGACTGATGGAGCATTCATCAACCCATATGGCATGACAAGGTACTCATAATGACCTGAGGTGGTGCTAAATGCCGTCTTCCACTCATCACCCTTCCGAATACGCACCAGATTGTACGCACTCCTGAGATCCAATTTTGTGAAGAAGCGTGCCCCGTGCATTGACTCAATAACTGTATTTATCAGAGGTAACGGGTAACTATATTTCACCGTGATTTTATTGAGACATCGATAATCAATGCACGGGCGTAAACCGCCATCCTTCTTCTTCACAAAAAAGAAACTCGAAGAGGCTGGTGAAATGGATGGCTGAATGAGATATATGTATCCATAGCCACCGTCTCCGCTTGCGACAGGGGATACACGTGACTCCTGGGATATGCAGCGTCTACCAGGAGATCTATCGCACAATCCCCCCGTCGATGGGATGGTAATTGAGTCGCCTTCTTTTTACAGAAGGCGAGAGCCAAATCGGCATATTCGGGGGGAATGCGCACGGTGGAGACCTGGTCTGGACTTTCCACCGTAGTAGCACCAACGGAAACCCCTAAACACCTACCTGAGCACTCTCGCGACCACCCTGTGAGAGCCCTCTGTGGCCAAGAAACAGTGGGGTTATGACAAGTTAACCAGGGTAGGCCTAGCACCACAGAATACGCAGGAGAATCAATAAGGAAAAGACTAATCTTCTCCTTGTGACCCTCCTGTGTTATCATACACAAAGGTGCGGTGACCTCCCTGATAAACCCTGAACCTAATGGTCGACTATCTAAGGCATGAATAGGGAAAGGCATATCCACAGAAACAATAGGGATCCCTAAACTATGAGCTAAATCTTTATTAATGAAATTCCCAGCTGCGCCTGAATCTACTAGCGCCTTATACTGGGAATGCAAGGAAAAATCCGGAAAAGTGACAGAGACAAACATTAGTGCAGCAGAGGGCTCTGGATGAGAATGGTGCCTACTCACCTGGGGTGATGCCAGAGTGCCCTGCCTGCCTTCTCTATTCCCAGAGGAACCAACCCGGCACCGACCAGCAGTGTGATCTCTGCGACCATAGATGGTGCTCGAGCGGGAACCCTCTCCGGTCTCCCTGCGCACCATCCCTCCCAATTCCATAGGTTCGGGAGAGAGGGTGCGGGAGGATGGAACAACCAGACCCCGATCTAGAGGTCCACGAGTAGCCAGCATGTTGTCCAGCCTGATGGACATGTTCACCAGCTGGTCGAAGTTGAGGGTGGTGTCTCTACAGGCCAGCTCCCGACGGACGTCCTCGCGTAGACTACAGCGGTAATGGTCGATCAGGGCCCTGTCGCTCCATCCAGCGCCGGCAGCCAAGGTTCTAAACTCCAAAGCAAACTCCTGTGCACTCCTCGTCTCCTGCCTCAGATGATAGAGGCGCTCACCCGCCGCTTTGCCTTCGGATGGGTGGTCGAATACCATCCGGAAATGGCGGATGAACTCCTCAAAATGGTCCAACGCCGCATCCTCCTCACTACACACAGCGCTGGCCCACTCCCGGGCTTTCCCGGTGAGGCATGAGACGAGGGCGCAACTCTTCTCACGGTCCGATGGTACTGGGGAGACCGTGGCCAGATACAACTTCAGTTTAAGGAGGAAACCCTGGCAGCCGGCAGTATCTCCGTTGTATCCAGTGGGTAGGGGTAAATGGATTTTGTTCGGTTCAGGAGGGGAGAAAGTGTTCAAGGAATACCCTGGTTGTGGGAGTGGAGGCGCTGGAGAAACTCCCTGTCTCTCCCAGCGGTCCATATTCTGGACAATGCGATCCATGACGGCGCTCAAACATTCAATCTCCTCCGTTTGTTCCCGGACGCGTTCCTCCACCTCCATGAGCGTAGTGTCCTCTCCTGCTGACTTCATATTATGGTCAGAGATTCTGTCAGAGTCGTGTGTATAGGTGGCAGGGAAGTCAGGCGCAGGAGAGTCAAACGGAGTGTAAAATGGAGTCTTTTAATGAATGTCCAAGTACATGCTCCATAACACTAATAAGAAACGAACATAAACAAATATGGGTACGAAGACCCGTCGCGCACCTATACACATAAAAAACAATACTAACAAGAAACAATCTCTGACAAAGACATGAGGGAAACAGAGGTTTAAATACACAAGAGGTAATGGATGGGATTTAAAACAGGTGTGTGGGAAGACAAGACAAAACCAATGGAAAATGAAAAATGGATCGATGATGGCTAGAAGACCGGTGACGTCGACCGCCGAACACCGCCCGAACAAGGAGAGGCAACGACTTCGGCAGAAGTCGTGACAATATCTGGGTTTTCCCTCTTCACAATGCAGAAAGACTGCATTTAATCAGTGGAAACATCACATTTTTATTACAACACACCTGTCATAATTGTTTTCTTTACTAAGTAAAGATTTATTATTATTATTATTGCTAAAGGTACTGCATAGGTGTAAACATACATTTTTAGCAAGATATAGAACTTGTATAGCCTAAGAAAGTAGCAGAAATGTGCAGAAAGTAGTTTTGAATGCATTTTATTGAAGACTTTTATTAAAAATTCTTGAACTTTTTTCGCAACATATTGATATATTCTTATATAGTGTACAATGAGGAATTTAACTACAAAATAGTAGTCTTTCATTTTTTTTACCATTGCCCCCACCCACAAGGTGTATAAACAACAACAATATGTCACGGATCCCTCCGGAATCTTCATTGCGCACACCTGCCCCTATTCCCACTGATTAGTACTTGTATAAGTGTGCCCTTTGGTTTCCATTGGGCCTTCGATTATTGTTACTATGTCCATTGGTGCGTGTGAGTACCTGTGCTGTGTGTTTTGGGCTTTTGTGGCCTTGTGGATTGCGCAGATGATTACGGGTCTCATCCCGTGTGTTAATCATCGCCATAATTCGGGGTATATTAAAAAACCCTATTACGCATTCCTGCGCATGTCTCCTGAATCAATGTTACCAATGTGACAGAATAATCGATTATTAAGGGAGACAGCGGGAATGGCCCGTCCGACGACACTGCGACTGGTCCGTCCGGCGCCGCCACAACTTCGGCAGCTGCAACTGGGTCGTCCAAAGTCACCACAAGGGGTTCGTCCGACAACGCAACTTCAGCAGCTACAACTGGCCTGTCCGACTCCGCCACAACCCGTCCGTCCGATGCCACTGCTACTGGTCCGTCCGACGCGCCGCAACTTTGGCAGCGGCAACTGGCCCGTCCAAAGTCACCACAAGGGGTTCGTCCGACAACGCAACTTCAGCAGCTACAACTGGCCTGTCCGACTCCGCCACAACCCGTCCGTCCGATGCCACTGCTACTGGTCCGTCCGACGCGCCGCAACTTTGGCAGCGGCAACTGGCCCGTCCAACGACGGCGCAACTTCGGCACTTGCATTGGGTCCTGATCGACCCGCACTGTGTTCCTGTGATCGTCCTCGAGGCCAGTGTTGCTGCTACTAGCAGCGCGTCGGGGGGGGGGGGGGGGTACTGTCACAGATCCCTCTGGAACTTTCATTACGCACACCTGTCCCCTATTGCCACTGATTAGTACATGTATAGGGCCTTTGGTTTCCATTGGGCTGTCGATTATTGTTACTATGTCCGTTGGTGCGTGTGAGTACCTGTGCTGTGTGTTTTGGTCTTTCGTGCCCTTGTGGATTGTGCAGATGATTACGGGTCTGTTAATCATCATGCGCACGTGTTATTTAATCAAGGTACTCCTCGCTCTTTTGTTTGGGTTTCAAGCCTGTGTTTTTGTTACGTTTTTGTTTGGCCTTCCTCCCTGTGCCCTTCACGGCATGCCGTAATATGGGGTATAATTAACTTCTTCTGGCTGCAAGCCCGACGTCGGTACACTTATGACAACAGCCAGCTCAAGTGCAGGGCGCGAAATTCAAAATATATATTTTTTTAAATATTTAACTTTCACACATTAACAAGTCCAATACAGCATATGAAAGGTACACATCTTGTGAATCCAGCCAACATGTCCGATTTTTAAAATGTTTTACAGCGAAAACACCACGTATATTTATGTTAGCTCACCACCAAATACAAAAAAGGACAGACATTTTTCACAGCACAGGTAGCATGCACAAAGCCAACCTAACTAACCAAGAACCAACCAAACTAACCAACAAACAACTTCATCAGATGACAGTCTTATAACATGTTATTCAATAAATCTGTTTTGTTCGAAAAATTTGCATATTTCAGGTATAAATCATAGTTTACATTGCAGCTACAATCAGAAATTGCACCGAAAGCAGACAGAATAATTACAGACACCAACGCCAAATAACTAAATACTCATCATAAAACATTTCTGAAAAATACATAGTGTACAGCAAATGAAAGACAGGCATCTTGTGATTCCAGGCAATATTTCCGATTTATCAAGTGTTTGACAGCGAAAACACAATATAGCGTTATATTAGCTTACCACAATAGCCAAAAACACAAGCAATTTCCCAGTAGCAAAAGTTAGCGATCGTAACAAACAAGCAAAAGATATATAATTTTTGACTAACCTTGATTTTCTTCATCAGATGACAGTCCTATAACATCAGGTTATACATACACTTATGTTTTGTTCGAAAATGTGCATATTTAGAGCTGAAATCAATGGTTATACATTCTGCTAACTTAGCTACTTTTTCCCACAACGCCCGGATTTTTTTCGGACACTTTTTCTGACACACATATTCTGACCAAATAGCTATTCATAAACATAACTAAAACATACATGTTGTATAGGAAATGATAGATCCATTAGTTCTTAATGAAATCGCAGTGTTAGAATTCTAAAAAGAACTTCATTACGATATGCAGCTTCGGTATAGCTAGAGTACCCAAAAGGTGGGCGCCCACGACTAGTTCACATGTACGACAGATATATGAAATAGCATCATAAAATGTTTCTTACTTTTGCTGATCTTTCATCAGAATGTTGGACAAGGGGTCCTTTGTCCAGAACAGTCGTTGTTTGGATTTAGAACGTCCACTTTCCCTCTTGATTTAGCAAGCGCACTAGCCAAGTGGCGCGAATCTCTCCATCGTAAACAAAGTCAGAGAACGGAACACGGCAAAACTCCCGAAAAAATTTCAATAATCTGATTAAACTATATTGAAAAAACATACTTTACGATGATATGGTCACATGTATCAAATAAAATCAAAGCCGGAGATAGTAGTCGCCTATAACGGCAGCTAAACAGAAGGCAATCCCACTGTCCACCTCGCGCTCTCCAGAGTACCGGAAATGGGGGACATGTCATACAAAGAGCTTGTATTCCACTTCAGACCAAGATAAACACTAAATTTCTTCTCTCACAGCCTCTTGACATCCAGGGGAAGGTCTATGAAGTGCACGTATACTCTTACGTATCATGCCCATTTATAGGCAGGAAGAAGAACAGAGCCTCGATTTCAGACTTTCCACTTCCTGGTCAGGAAGTTTGTGCCAAATGAGTTCTGTTTGACTCACAGATATAATTCAAACGGTTTTAGAAACTAGAGAGTGTTTTCTATCCAATAGTAATAATAATATGCATATTGTACGAGCAAGAATTGAGTACGAGGCCGTTTGAAATGGGCACCTTTTATCTGGCTACTCAATACTCCCCCTGCAGCCCAAACAGGTTAACAAAACTATTACGCATTCCGGAGCCTGTCTCCCGAATCATTGTTACCAAAGTGACACAATAAATAAGAATAAAATAAGATAATATTGTCACGCCCTGACCTTAGTATTATATGTTTTCTGTATTATTTTGGTTAAGTCAGGGTGTGACGAGGGTGGATATGATTGTTTTGTATTGTCTAGGGTTTTTGTATGTCTAGGTGTGTGTGTATAGTCTAGGCATATGTAGGTCTATCGTGGCCTAGATTGGTTCCCAATCAGAGGCAGCTGTTTATCGTTGTCTCTGATTGGGGATCCTATTTAGGTTGCCATTTTCCAGTTTGGTTTGTGGGTTATTGTCTATGTGATGTTGCATGTCTGCACTCGTGTCTATTAGCGTTCACATTCATTTTGTTATTTTGTATAGTTTGTTCAGTCTTCTTTATTAAAAGGAAGATGTATATTAATCACGCTGCGCCTTGGTCTCCT
Organism: Salvelinus namaycush; assembly: GCF_016432855.1. Classification (NCBI taxonomy): domain Eukaryota; kingdom Metazoa; phylum Chordata; class Actinopteri; order Salmoniformes; family Salmonidae; genus Salvelinus; species Salvelinus namaycush. Next base: position 11,959,554 of record NC_052311.1, on the reverse strand, counting down.
TCGTATGACGAACGTGACAGAATAACCCACCAAACAAGGACCAAGCAGCGTGATAAGAAGGAACAGTGCTTAATGGGGAAATGGACCTGGGAGGAAATTCTGGATGGAGCAGGACCCTGGACACAGCCGGGGGAGTATCGTCGTTCTGAAGAGGAGATAGAGGCAGCGAAGCGGAACGGCGATATTGCGAGGAAAAATACCGGAGAAAAGAGGAACGGGAACGATATGTAGGTACACGGCTAGCACGGAAGCCCGAGAGGCAGCCCCAATATTTTTTGGGGGGAGGGCACACGAGGAGTTTGGCTGAGTCAGGTAGGAGACCTGAGCCAACTCCTCGTGCTTACCGTGGGGAGCGTGTAACTGGTCAGGCACCGTGTTATGCAGAGATGCGCACGGTGTCTCCAGTTCGCATTCTTAGCCCGGTGCGCTCTATTCCAGCTCCTCGCGTTTGCTGGGCTAGAATGGGCATCCAGCCAGGACATATTGAGCCAGCTCTATGTTCTGGATCTCCAATGCGTCTCCACGGTCCAGTGTATCCTGTTCCTCCTCCCCGCACTCGCCCTGCGGTGCATGTCCTCAGCCCGTTACCACCAGTTCTCAGCCCAGTTCCTGCACCACGCACCAGGCCTCCAGTGCGCCTCCAGAGTCCAGTATGTCCTGTTCCTCCTCCCCGCACTCGCCCCGAGGTGCGTGTCCCCAGCCCGGGACCACCAGTTCCGGCACCACGCACAAGGCCTCCAGGGTCCAGTACGCCCTGGTCCTGCTCCTCGCACTCGCCCTGAGGTGCATGTCCTCAGCCGGAAGCCTCCAGTGATGATCCTTGGCACGAAGCCTCCAGTGATGATCCATGGCAAGAAGCCTCCAGTGATGATCCATGGCAAGAAGCCTCCAGTGATGATCCATGGCAAGAAGCCTCCAGTGATGATCCATGGCAAGAAGCCTCCAGTGATGATCCATGGCAAGAAGCCTCCAGTGATGATCCATGGCAAGAAGCCTCCAGTGATGATCCATGGCACGAAGCCTCCAGTGATGATCCATGGCACGAAGCCTCCAGTGATGATCCATGGCACGAAGCCTCCATTGATGATCCATGGCAAGAAGCCTCCAGTAATGAATCATGGCAAGAAGCCTCCAGTGATGATCCATGGCACGAAGCCTCCAGTGATGATCCATGGCAAGAAGCCTCCAGTGATGATCCATGGCACGAAGCCTCCAGTGATGATCCATGGCACGAAGTCTCCATTGATGATCCATGGCAAGAAGCCTCCAGTGATGAATCATGGCAAGAAGCCTCCACTGATGATCCATGGCACGAAGCCTCCAGTGATGATCCATGGCAAGAAGCCTCCAGTGATGATCCATGGCAAGAAGCCTCCAGTGATGATCCATGGCACGAAGCCTCCAGTGAGGAGTCATGGCACGAAGCCTCCAACGAAGGCTGTCAGTCCGGAGCCTCCAGCGACGCCCTCCTGTCCGGAGCTGCCAGGGACGGTCCCCAGCCCGGGGCCTCCAGCGACGGTCCCCAGCCCAGAACATCCGGCGATGATCCACGCAGCGAGGGTCCCCAGCCAGGGGGCCTACGGCGAGGATCCGCAGTCCAGAGCCTCCGGCGATGATCCACGGGTCAGTGCTACAATTGAGGACTCAGTGTAAAGAAGGGGGACGGCGTCCAGATCCAGAGCCGCCACCGAGGGTAGATGCCCACCCGGACCCTCCTCTATAAGTTCAGGTTTGCGGTCGGGAGTCCGCATCTTGGGGGGGGGGGGGATACTGTCACGCCCTGACCTTAGTATTCTATGTTTTCTGTATTATTTTGGTCAGGTCAGGGTGTGACGAGGGTGGATATGATTGTTTTGTATTGTCTAGGGTTTTTGTATGTTTAGGTGTGTGTGTGTGTAGTCTAGGCATATGTAGGTCTATGGTGGCCTAGATTGGTTCCCAATCAGAGGCAGCTGTTTATCGTTGTCTCTGATTGGGGATCCTATTTAGGTTGCCATTTTCCAGTTTGGTTTGTGGGTTATTGTCTATGTGATGTTGCATGTCTGCACTCATGTCTATTAGCGTTCACGTTCGTTTTGTTATTTTGTATAGTTTGTTCAGTCTTCTTCTTTATTAAAAGGAAGATGTATATTAATCACGCTGCGCCTTGGTCTCTTTGCAGATGCATTTCTCAGATGTGTATTTGTTTTACAGTCCTTCTTTGGGGGCAGAATTGGCATCTCCTCCCTTTACCTGCCCAAGCTGTAGCCTACGGTGGATCAGGACAAGATTCAGCCCCTTGAGCAGCTTTCACAAGTGCTGCAGAGGCTGCTGTGTGGGGGAGGTGCTCCCTTCTTTGAATGTGTGGGGTTACTAGTGCCTTTCCCAGCTGCTCCAGGAACACCCTCCTCTTGTTCCGCTTATCAGGCATCCAGGTAGGGTTGATCTTGTTCCATACCACGAAGGCATTGTATGAGGACACATCAATGATGTTATGGAAGATGACCAGGGGCCAGCGGGTAGTCATTCTCCTGCAGCTGTAAGTTCCAATCACCTTGTCCAGGTTGTCCATGCCTCCTTTGTTGTGGTTGTAGCCCAGGATGATGGCTGGCTTCCTGTCCTCACGTTCACTGATCTCAGTCGTTTTGTGCAGTGTGTTTAGAAGGACCACATTCTTGTTCCTCTTTGGGAGGTAAGAAACTAGAGTGGTGGTGGTGGTGAAGGTAAACTTTGATGAGAAGGCCTCTCTCCCCCTTGTCGCGAGGAGTGCAGGGGGGAGCTCAGGCTTGTTCTTTCTAACTGTGCCAACCATAGTGATCTTCCTCTTCAGGAGCTGCTGGCTGAGTTCAATCAGTACCACACATAATCTCAATTTCTCATTGTGTGTGTGTGTGTCTCTGTGGTTTTTGTGGTGTGTAAATTATTTTATTAATGACGGGTCAAAAATGACCCGATGATAATATTTGTACTCTGGTGGTGTACAGCTTTCATGGAAATATTAAAAAAGGCGATGTTTCACTTTTTCTAATGTTGGGATCACTTTAGGAAAAGTCATCAAATTTCAAGTTGAAAAAATATAATTTAGGGGGTTTTCTCTGCTTTTAAACATAGTGGCAGGTCATATTTGACCCTTAAGACAACACAAGGGTTAAGTGTGCCTTCAATTCTAAATAAATCAGTGACAGTGTCATCAGCAAAGCACCATCACACCTCCTCCTCCATGCTTCACGGTGGGAACCACATATGCAGAGGTCATCCGTTAATCTACTCTGCTTCTCACAAAGACACGGTAGTTTCATCATAGCACTTGATGGTTTTTACGACTGCAGTTGTAGAAACTTTCAGAGTTCTTCAAATATTACGGATTGACTGACCTTCATGTCTTAAAGTAATGATGGACTGTCATTTCTCTTTGCTTATTTGAGCTGTTCTTGTCATAATATGGACTTGGTATTTTACCAAATAGGGCTATATTCTGTATACCACCCCTACCTTGTCACAACACAACTGATTGGCTCAAATTCATTAACTTCTTATGGCTGAAGGGGCAGTATTGAGTAGCTTGGATGAAAGGTGCACAGAGGTGCCCAGAGTAAACGGCCTGCTCCTATGTCATAGTTGCTAATATATGCATATTATTATTAGTATTGGATAGAAAACACTCTGAAGTTTCTAAAACTGTTTGCATTATGTCTCTGAGTATAACATAACTCATATGGCAGGCAAAAACCTGAGAAGTTCCACTTCCTGTTTGGAAATTTTCTGGGGGTGCCAGATTTTCAACCAAGCTCTCATTGAAAATACAGAGAGATATAGATGGGTTTTCACTTCCTACGGCTTCCACTAGATGTCAACAGTCAATAGAACTTTGTCTGATGACTCTAATGTGAAGGGCCCGTGTGAAGGAGACAGGAATGAGTAATCACTTCCATGAGGTGCCCACGCATTGAACTGGCGCGTTCATGTGAGAGGGAGCTCTGTTCCATCGGTCAATTGAAGTCGATGTAATTCTCCGGTTGGAACGTTATTCAAGATGTATGTTAACAACATTCTAAAGAATGATTCAGTACATCGTTTGACATGTTTCTACTGACTATAACGGAACTTTTGGAAATTTCGTCACGTTATAGTGGACGCGCTTTGAGACTTTGGTTAGGGCGTTTGGTAAACAATTCGAAAGTAGCTAATTGGACATAAATAACGGACATTATCGAACAAATCAAGCATTTATTGTGGACCTGGGATTCCTAGGACTGCATTCTGATGAAGTTCATCAAAGGTAAGGAAACATTTATCATGTATTTTCTGGTTTCTGTTGAGTCCAACATGGCGGCTAATTTGACTATTGTTCTGAGCTCCGTCTCAGATTATTGCATGGTTTATTTTTCCGCAAAGTTTTTTTGAAATCTGACACAGCGGTTGCATTAAGGAGAGGTATATCTATAATTCCATGTGTATAACTTGTATTATCATCTACATTTATGATGATTTACATGTATGAGTATTTCTGTTGAAACGATGTGGCTATGCAAAATCACTTGATGTTTTTGCAACTAGTGAATCTAACGCGCCAATGTAAACTCAGATTTTTTTATATAAATATGAACTTTATCAAACAAAACATGCATGTATTGTGTAACATGAAGTCCTATTATGAAGATAATCAAAGGTTAGTGATTCATTTTATCTCTATTTCTGGTTTTTGTGAAAGCTATCTTTCGCTGGAAAAATGGCTGTGCTTATTGTGGTTTTGTGGTGACCTAACATAATCGTTTGTAGTGCTTTCGCTGAAAAGCATATTTGAAATCGGACACTTTGGTGGGATTAACAACAAGATTACCTTTAAAATGATATAAGACACATGAATGTCTGAGGAATTTTAATTATGAGATTTCTGTTGTTAGAATTTGGCGCCCTGCACTATCACTGGCTGTTGTCATATCGATCCCGGTAGCGGGATTGCAGCCATAAGAAGTTTTAAGAATGAAAAACATTCCACAAATTAACTTTTAATATGGCAGACCTGTTAATTGAAATGCATTCTGGGTGACTAACTCATGAAGCTGGTTGAGAGAATGCCAAGAGTATGCAAAGCTGTCGTCAAGGCAAAGGGTGGCTACTTTGAATAATCTCATATATAGAATATATTTTGATTTGTTTAACACTTTTTTGGTTACTACATGATTCCATTATTATATCTACCATTACGAGGAGGATTATGTTACTAACAGAGTGACTTAACCTCTCCATGACCTACTTATTAAAACCAGCTCTGTCTATTAACCACTATTGCCCACACACCACAGCACTCCCTCCATCTATAAAACATATTGAACATGATATGGCTGTGAGTTGTCCACATCATTTGATTTATTCGATCAACATAAATATTGTTAGGTAGTTATGGTTGCCTGGCAATGAGAAAATCCTATTGACATGTGCTCTAGAGATTAATAGGCTATGAAGAAAAGTAATTTCATAAGTCAATTATTGAGTGTGTCTACCTTGCTCCTATATGTTTGTATTTGTCCTTGGTTGTGTTCATAACGGCACGTAACAGAAAACTAAATATAGGAACGTTTCATATAGGACAAGTTCAGGTTGTCCCTCTCTTTTTAGGCTCCCATGTGGCACAGCGGTCTAAGGCACTGCATCTCAGTGCTAGAGGCATAATTACAGACCATGGTTCGATCCCGGGCTGTATCACAACCGGCTGTGATCGGGCGGCGCACAATTAGCTCAGTGTCATCCAGGTTAGGGGAGGGTTTGGACGGGGTAGGCCTTTATTGTAAATAAGAATTTGTTCTTAACTGACTTGCCTAGTTAAATAAAGGTTAAATAAAAAATGTTATTCTGTTTGGTGCTTATTGAAAACGGCCCTGGTTGTGTGGTGTCAAACCCCCTGGCTGTGTGCTGTCAGGCACCCTGGCTGTGTGGCGCAGGCCCCCTGGCTGTGTGATATCACTCCACCTGGTTGTGTGGTGTCAGGCCCCTTGGCTGTGTGATTTCATGCCCCTGGTTGTGTGGTGTCAGGCCCCCTGGCTGTGTGATGTCACGCCCACTGGTTGTGTGGTGTCAGGCCCCTTGGCTGTGTGATTTCAGGCCCCCTGGTTGTGAGGTGTCAGGCCCCCTGGCTGTGTGATGTCACGCCCACTGGTTGTGTGGTGTCAGGCCCCCTGGCTGTGTGATGTCAGGCCCTCTGGCTGTGTGGTGTCAGGCCCTCTGGCTGTGTGGTGTCAGGCCCTCTGACTGTGTGATGTCAGGCCCTCTGGCTGTGTAGTGTCAGGCACCCCATGACTGTCAGTTAATAATAAGCTCAGCACCTGTAAGTATTTTAGCCAATTCCAAATTGATCATCGATCGCAGAGGCATTACATTCAGTGTGAAAATGGGACAACCTGGGGACCTTTTTAGACCTAACCAGCTAAAGTAAAGGCTATCCCGTTTAATTTCAGTACTGAGACAACCTCAGGAATGGTGAATGGAGAACAACTTAAATGGCTAATAATTGATGGAACATATTTTATTTTCCCGTCAGGAAAGATGACGTGTGACAACATAACAGCCCCAATCAGATGTGTTTCTGCAGCTCCACGGGGAAGGGTGGGGGTGGCAGATGGGACGGGTTGGTGTGAGTGTGAGTGTGAGTGTGAGTAAGGAAGCTTACCAGCCACACATCAACCCCATGGCCCCTGAACCCCAGGCCCCTTGATGCCAATTATCAGACAACCCTGAAATAGCTGTCAGGTGGTGGCACGGGACCAGAGCATCATTTGATTATGATGTCCTCAGGGATCTCACAACGACTAATCAGTGATTTACTTTTAAAAAGAGAGGGAAAAAAATACATGATTATTAATTATTTTTCCTTTTAGGAAATCCAATGTATTAAAGTGAGGAAAATATAACACGCTCTCGCTATGATCACAAGGCTTGTTTGAATGTTCATCAAAGGGACCCTGCTTTGATGAAGTGATGAGACGGATATCACACACATATAATATACTAATCTATCACAAATCACAGCTTATTGCCAGATGTCTATGTCGTCAGACAATATTACAAATGGAGTCAGGTGGGTATGCTTTGGAATATTTCAATGGAAGTTATTGCTGAATAGATATACTGTATCAAATCGTTAACATCTTAGACAGTTACAAAGTACGCATTACCAATTAATACAAATCCAAGTCAAGAAATCTGACCAGATGAGAGTTAGCATGCGGTTCGTGTCTCCATGCCAGACATGAACATGCTTTGATGAGGAAGACTTTACTGGGGTATCCAGTAAACATTGCCTCAGGGTATTTGTCTACCACTGGTCTGAAGGAGGGGACGGTTGGAGACGACGCTTGGCTCCCCCCGGGAATCAAACCTTTCTCAAACGTTGATTAGTGTTTGGAGATGGCCGTCTCCTTGGGCAGTATGGTTGGCTGACCTAGATTAGGAATAGGGTGAAGTTGTCCCTGTAGATGCTGATAAGTTTTGCATTTTTCCCACTAATGGTTAAGGTTAGCATTGGGGCAGAGGAAGCTGATCCTAGATCTGTACCTGAGTTTATCCCACATCATAAAGAAGCATGTACTGTAGATTCTCTAAATTGCGCTATTGTAACAGTATAACTTTAAACCGTCCCCTCGCCCCGACACGGGCGCGAACCAGGGACCCTCTGCACACATCAACAACGGTCACCCACGAAGAATCGTTACCCATCGCTCCACAAAGGCCACGGCAACACTACTTCTAGGTTTCAGAGCAAGTGACGTAACTGATTGAAACGCTAGTAGCGCGTACCCGCTAACTAGCTAGCCATTTCACATCCGTTACACTCACCTCCCTTTCAACCTCCTCCTTTTCCGCAGCAACCAGTGATCAACAGCATCAATGTAACAGTATAACTTTAAACCGTCCCCTCGCCCCAACACGGGCGCGAACCAGGGACCCTCTGCACACATCAACAACGGTCGCCCACGAAGCATCGTTACCCATCGCTCCACAAAGGCCACGGCCACACTACTTCTAGGTTTCAGAGCAAGTGACGTAACTGATTGAAACGCTAGTAGCGCGTACCCGCTAACTAGCTAGCCATTTCACATCCGTTACACTATCATGTTAATCAAATCTTGAGGAGACACTCATGATGGTAGTTGTTCGAATTCATAATCTTTCTCTTAGTGGAGAAGATTTACTAAGTACAGGTGGGTATGCCAAATTTATTTACAACACGTGAACAGTGTCCAATGGCTTTTTTCACTACAGTATTTCAGAATAACCAAACCTGACAAAATGTCACTGGGCCACTGATTTGCAACCAAGATTGGGCTTCCAGTGGTCTAAGCTACTAAGGGATAACCTGATGCAAGTGGGACATACTGTATAATGTCTGCTGTCATCATGTCGTGTCTGATTGTGATTAGTGTTAGATTGTATTTTAGCATACTGTAGGATTATGTGTATGTAACATAATACTATTAAACACATTTCATATCTTCAGACATGTAATAGATAGCAAACACAATATTATCATATGCTTTACATATTCTTCCAGGTTTATACCTTATGCTCTCCATACATGGATTTGATGGCAAACTCGCTTGAATGCTTAATCCCTCCTAATGCAATTGTATTAGTTAGCCTTATTCCCCCACTGCGACTTCCAACTACACATTGTCACGACTTCCGCCGAAGTCGGTCCCTCTCCTTATTCGGGCGGCGTTCGGCGGTCGACGTCACCGGCCTTCTAGCCATCGCCGATCCACTTTTCATTTTCCATTTGTTTTGTCTTTGTCTTACACACCTGGTTTCAATCCCCCAATTACTTGTTCATTATTTAACCCTCTGTTCCCCCATGTTTGTTTGTGAGTATTGTTTATTGTATTGCAGTCCGTATTTGTGGCCTTGTATTATTACGACGTGTATTGTGATATATTTGATAAAAATTGCTTTCATTACTTATATCTGCTGTCCTGCGCCTGACTCTCACCAGCTACCTACAGACGCTTTACACACATGGAGAGAACATACTGTTTTGTATGAATTACCTACTGATGCTTATGTCAAGTATTGCATGTGCAATCACATGAACATACTGTATGACCTCTGGCATCACGATTTGTTAGAGCTGCCTTAACCTCTAATTCCTCCCAATCCCGGATCCGGGAGCACCCCCATCAGTAAAAAAGCTGACTAGCATAGCCTAGCATAGCGTCACAAGTAAATACTAGCATCTAAATATCATTAAATCACAAGTCCAAGACACCAGATGAAAGATACACATCTTGTGAATCCAGCCATCATTTCTGATTTTTAAAATGTTTTACAGGGAAGACACAATATGTAAATCTATTAGCTAACCACGTTAGCAAAAGACACCACTTTTTTTACTCCACCATTTTTTTCCTGCATAGGTAGCTATCACAAATTCGACCAAATAAAGATATAAATAGCCACTAACCAAGAAACAACTTCATCAGATGACAGTCTGATAACATATTTATTGTATAGCATATGTTTTGTTAGAAAAATGTGCATATTTCAGGTATAAATCATAGTTTACCATTGCAGCCACCATCACAACTCTCACCAAAGCGACTAGAATAACTACAGAGAGCAACGTGAATTACCTAAATACTCATCATAAAACATTTCTGAAAAATACACAGCGTACAGCAAATGAAAGACCAAGATCTTGTGAATCCAGCCAATATTTCAGATTTTTTAAGTGTTTTACAGCGAAAACACAATATAGCATTATATTAGCTTACCACAATAGCCAGAAACACAAGCAATTTACCAGCAGCAAAGGTTAACGATCGTAACAAACAAGCAAAAGATATATAATTTTTGACTAACCTTCATAAACTTCTTCAGATGACAGTCCTGTAACATCATATTACACAATGCATATAGGGTTTGTTCGAAAATGTGCATATGTAGCGGCACAAATCGTGGTTATACAATGTGATTAGTAGGCAAACTTCAAGCAATCTGTCCGGCGCCATCTTGGAGAGGCACCTAATCTAATCGATAACTAATCATAAACTTGACTAAAAAATACAGGTTGGACAGCAAATGAAAGATACATTAGTTCTTAATGCAACCGCTGTGTTAGATTTTTAAAATTAACGTTACTACTACATACAGCGTGCGCTAAAGCGCCCCCCTATTGACAAGAAGTTTTAAGAATCATTTCATCTTAAATAAATATTATTGGACCTGCCTGGGCTAAACTAGGAGAACATGTTATAATTTAATTTAAAAAATAAACATAAAATAATAATCAGATATTGGGTCATTGAGTCGGAATCATGATTGCTATTCCACATATTCATATACTGTGGATGAGTACAATACTGTTTAACAAAACAGCGAGTACAAAGGATGGTATCTTACTATCAAATTACTTTTAACATTCATCACAGTGTAAAATGTGAGAATTAGAATGCATGTTCTATATCAGTCATGGCCGGTATAATTCCTGTAGTAGTGATGATCCCAAAACTGTTACATTTCTATCTACACTGTTGTTATCTGAGGAACTTTTCTTATCCATCATAACCACAGTATTGGAAATATCGTTAACACTACTTAGGAGGAAGTCACAGAGTACAATAATGCGAGGGTTTGCAAGGCCTTTTTATGAATACCTTTAGATAATGACTGTTTCTCTAACATGAGACACAGATGGCTAGACATCCTTGAAAATGTGCACAGACAGCCTTGTGTGCCAGTGGCTAAGAGGCAAGCTTTTATAAAGCATTTCCAGAACATTTATTGTATTGAACGTGTTCAGACTCGTGCTACCAAGCACTGATTATATTTGTTCACATTTTGCACATTGGTTCTCTCACCAGGGGCATATGTGCATGGGATTTCAGTGATGGAGTGTGTTCATTTGATCCTTACAATCATCCCATCATATTTACCCTGGATGTTTGCTCACAGGGCTAACCAAACAAGATAAGATATCCCCTCAGATTCAAATCCCCACCGAAGCAGTGAACCGCAGCAGATTCCTAAACATGCGCTGTCCTACATGTATAACTGCCGTTCAGCTGGAAGAGGCCGTTTCATTGCTTTGATAACATGTCAGAACAGCACAGTACAAAAGAGAAGGATTGTTCATACGAAGACTAATGCTGGGATTAGGGCAGACACAATACCTATCCCATGCTGTTGGTGAATAGATCCAAGGAAGGACGGCTAGAGGGATGAATGGTGAGTCTAATATATACCTAAATGGTCAGTCTAATATACCATGTACATTGGATTTTGGGTAAATGTATTTAAATTCCATATGAGCATAAATACAAAATCTAAAACGCAAATTGGCACCACAAATGTTCTCAGGAATACAGCAGTGAAATGCTACTTGAACTAATACCATTTTACAGATGTATTCTTATATTGTCCTATAAAGTCAAAGTTTAAAAAACCTTGGTGTAGGTTGCCACTGTTTCATGCTTCAATTTTGACTAAAGCAGAAACTGTGTTGTTTCAAGTGAATGCTACCATTTTTAAAACATGAAAAAAATATGTATCTTGCTTTTTAGTTCATTGAAAACTCAAGGTTCTCAAATAGTATGTCCTGTGCTCCTTTGCTATACGTCTGAAAGTACAACTAAGCAATTCAATACATTCTCAAGCAATGTCTGCCATCAGCTCCAGTGTTTTTGACACAACTAATAATTAGCCATGACCATTGTCCACATACAGTATGTCTCTATAGCTGCTTGATTTGGAATGTTTACGATTGGACACTCATAGTAACAACTAATACAGTGCCTTGCAAAAGTATTCATCCTCCTTGGTGTTTTTCCTATTTTGTTGCATTACACACTGTAATTTAAATGGATTTATATGTGGATATCATGTAATGGACATAAACAAAATTGTTAAAATTGGTGAGGTGAAATGAAAAAAATTACTTGTTTCAAAAGATTCTAACAAATAAAAAATACTGAAAATTGGTGCATGCATATGTATTCACCCCCTTTGCTATGAATTCCCTAAATAAGATCTGGTGCAACCAATTACCTTCAAAAGTCACATAATTAGTTAAATAAAGTCCACCTGTGCGCAATCTAAGTGTCACATGATCTCTCATCGACGTGTGTATCGGTGGCAGGGAAGTCAGGCGCAGGAGAATCGAACTTGGTATAATGGAGTAGTTCAATAACTTCAAAACAGAGCTCCAAAATCATAATACATAATCAAAGCAAAGTGGGTACGAGGACACGACACGCACCAATACAAACTACATAATCATGACCAAACAAACAATCTCTGACAAGAACATGAGGGGAAACAGAGGGTTAAATACACAACAGGATAATGAATGGGATTGAAACCAGGTGTGTAAAGACAAGACAAAACCAATGGAAAATGAAAATCGGATCAATGATGGCTAGAAGACCGGTGACGTCGACCGCCGAGCACCGCCCGAACAAGTAGAGGCATCGACTTCGGCAGAAGTCGTGACAATCTAAGTATATATACACCAGTTCTGAAATGCCCCAGAGTCTGCAACACCACTAAGCAAGGGGCACCACCAAGCAAGCGGCACCATGAAGACCAAGGAGCTCTCCAAACAGGTCAGGGAGAAGTACAGATCAGGGTTGGATTATAAAAAAAATATCAAACTTTGAACATCCCACGGAGCACCTTTAAATCCATTATAAAAAAATTGAAAGAATATGGCACCACAACAAACCTGCCAAGAGAGGGCCGTCCACCAAAACTCACGGACCAGGCAAAGAGGGCATTAATCAGAGAGGCCACAAAGAGACCAAAGATAACCCTGAAGGAGCTGTAAAGCTCCACAGCGGAGATTGGAGTATCTGTCCATACAACCACTTTAAGCAGTACAATCCACAGAGCTGGGCGTTACGGAAGAGTGGCCAGAAAAGAATCCAGTACCTAAAGAAAAAAACAAGCAAACACATTTGGTGTTCGCCAAAAGGCATGTGGGAGACTCCCCAAACATAATGAAGAAGGTACTCTGGTCAGATGAGGCTAAAATTTAGCTTTTTGGCCATCAAGGAAAACGCTATGCCTGGTGCAAACCCAACACCTCTCATCACCCCGAGAACACCATCCCCACAGTGAAGCATGGTGGCAGCATCATGCTGTGGGGATGTTTTTAATCGGCAGGGACTGGGAAACTGGTCAGAATTGAAGGAATGATGGATGTCGCTAAATACAGGGAAATTCTTGAGGGAAACCTATTTCAGTCTTCCAGAGATTTGAGACTGGCACGAGGTTCACCTTCCAGCAGGACAATGACCCAAAGCACAGTGCTAAAGCAACACTCGGGTGGATTAAGGGGAAACATTTAAATGTCTTGGAATGGCTTAGTCAAAGCCTAGACCTATATACAATTGAGAATCTGTGGTATGACTTAAAGATTGCTGTACACCAGCGGAAGCCATCCAACTTGAAGGAGCTGGAGCAGTTTTGCCTTGAAGAATGTTCAAGAAACCCAGTGGCTAGATGTGCAAAGCTAATAGAAACATACCCCAATAGACTTGCAGGTGTATTTTCTGCAAAAGGTGGCTCTACAAAGTATTGACTTTGGGGGGGTGAATATTTATGCATGCTCAAGTTTTCTGTTTTTTTTTGTCTTATTTCTTGTTTGCTTCACAATAAAAAATATTTTAATTCTTCAAAGTGGTAGGCATGTTGTGTAAATCAAATGATACAAACTCCCCCAAAATCTATTTTAACCTGTTGAGGACAGAGGGCGCTGTTTTCACTTTGGGGGAAAATCGTGCCCAATTTAAACGGCCTCGTACTCAATTCTTGCTCGTACAATATGCATATTATTATTACTATTGGATAGAAAACACTCTCTAGTTTTTAAAACCGTTTGAATTATATCTGTGAGTAAAACAGAACTCATTTTGCAGCAAACTTCCTGACAGGAAGTGGAAAATCTGAAATCGATGCACTGTTCTAGGGCCTGCCTATTAATGTCCTTGATATTTATTAGAATACATGCACTTCATACGTCTTCCACTAGATGTCGACAGGCAGTGAGAGAAGAAATGGAGTGTGTAACTTGATCTGGGGTCGAATAATAACTCTCGGCATGACGTGTCACCAGTTTCCTGTTTTCTGGTGAGCGCGTGAAGGGACCTGGATTTGCCTTCTGATAAGCTGTCGTTATGGACGACTAATATCTCCGGCTTTGATTTTATTTGATACATGTGACAATATCATCGTAAAGTATGTTTTTTCAATATAGTTTTATTAGATTATTGAAATTTATTCGGGACGATAGGCGTGTTGCGTTGTGTGCCTTTGTTCAGGAAGGAGAGCTTAGCGCCACTTTGCTAGCTTTCCGTGCTAATTGACTGGAGAAGAGGACATTCTAAATCCAAACAACGATTGTTCCCGACAGAGGACCCCTTGTACAACATTCTGATGAAAGATCATCAAAAGTAGGACCCATTTTATGATGCTATTTCATATATCTGTCGAACATGTGAAATAGTCGTTTGCGCCCAGATTTTGGGTACTCTCTCGCTATACCTAAGCTGGATGTCGTAATGAAGTTATTTTTAGAATTCTAACACGGCGATTGCATTAAGAACTAGTGTATCTATCATTTCCTATACAACATGTATTTTCTAGTAACGTTTATGAATAGTTATTTGGTCAGAATAGTTGGAGTGTCATAAAAATATCCGCACATTCTGGGAAAAAGATGCTACGTTAGCACAATGTATAACCACTGATTTCAGCTCTAAATATGCACATTTTCGAACAAAACATAAGTGTATGTATTACCGGATGTTATAGGACTGTCATCTGATGAAGGTTTATGAAGGTTAGTGAAAATTAATATCTTTTGCTGGTTTATTCCCTATCGCTAACGTGCCTATTGCTATCGCTAACGTGCCTTGATGAATGAATGTGGTAGTGTGGTAGGCTATTGTAGTAAGCTAATATAATGCTATATTGTGTTTTCGCTGTAAAACACTTAAAAAATCGGAAATATTGGCTGGATTCACAAGATGTTTGTCTTTAATTTGCTGTACACCATCGATTTTTCAGAAATGTTTTATGATGAGTATTTAGGTATTTGACGTTGGTGTCTGTAATTACTCTGGCTGCTTCGGTTCTATTTCTGACGGTAGCTGTGATGGTAGCTGCAATGTAAAACTGATTTATACCTCAAATATGCACATTTTTCGAACAAAACATAGATTTATTGTATAACATGTTATAAGACTGTCATCTGATGAAGTTGTTTCTTGGTTAGTTTGGTTGGTTCTTGGTTAGTTAGGTTGGCTTTGTGCATGCTACCTGTGCTGTGAAAAATGTCTGTCCTTTTTTGTATTTGGTGGTGAGCTAACATAAATATATGTGGTGTTTTCGCTGTAAAACATTTTAAAAATCGGACATGTTGACTGGATTCACAAGATGTGTATCTTTCATTTGCTGTATTGGACTTGTTAATGTGTGAAAGTTAAATATTTCAAAAAAATATCTTTTGAATTTCGCGCTCTGCCTTTTCAGTGGAATGTGGGAGGAGTTCCGCTAGCGGAACGCCGGTGCCAGACAGGTTAATTCCAGGATGTAATGCAACAAAATAGTAAAAATGTCAAGGGTCAATAAAAAATGTTATATTGTTTATAACATTTTCCAAAAAATTGAAAAAATGTCAAGGGTGAATACTTTCGCAAGCCACTGTAGACATAAAAAATGTAACTTCTGTTTTTATTGTTCCTATAAAACAGAGTTACAGTTTATATTTTTTTTTAAATGCCTATGACATACATAGATTAGTGCCTAATGCATTTATTTCACATGACTGAAAATACAGATATGGATCTGTTGGTCACAAATACCTTCAAAAAAAGTGGTGTGAGTGTAACCACCATTTGCCTCATGCAGTGCGCGACACATCTCCTTTGCATAGAGTTTATCAGGCTATTGATTGTGGCCTATGGAATGTTGTCCCACTCCTCTTCAATGGCTGTGTAAAGTTGCTGGATATTGGCGGGAACTTGAACATGCTGTCATACACGTCAATCCAGAGCATCCCAAACATGCTCATTAAGGGAGATGTCTGGTGAGTATGCAAGCTATGGAAGAAATGGGACGTTTTCAGCTTCCAGGAATTGTGTAGAGATCCTTGTGACATGTGGCCGTGCATTATCATGCTGAAACATGAGGTGATGGTGGCGGATGAATGGCATGGCAACGGGCCTCAGGATCTCGTCCGTATCTCTGTGCATTCAAATTTCCACCGATAAAATGCAATTGTGTTTGTTGTCCGTAGCATATGCCTTTCGATTGCCATAACCCCACTGCCACCTTCGGGCACAACATTGACATCAGCAAACTATAGTTGTGATGAACATTAACTTCTCTGGCAACATTTATGGTGGACATTCCTGCAGTCAGCATGCCAATTGCATGCTCCCTCAAAATCTATGGCATTGTGTTTTGTGACAAAACTGCATATTTTAGAGAGGCCTTTTACTGTCCCCAGCACTAAGTGCTTGATATGCCACACCTGTCAGATGGATGGATTATCTTGGCAAAGTAGAAATGCTCACTAACAGGGATGTAAACAAATTTGTGAACAACATTTGAGAGAAATATGCTTTTTGTCCGTATGGAAGATTTCTGGTCTCTTTAATTTCAGCTCATGAAACAAGGGACCAACACTTTAGATGTTGCGTTTATATTTTTGTTCAGTGTATATTTCCACACAATGAGGTTGGAATAATATTGTGAAATTGTAAATGATAAAGCCCTTTTAGTGTAAGAGTTGTTTGAAAAGACTGCCTGATATTTCAACTTGTTTTGGTGGGATGGAGTTTAGGCCTGCCTGGTTGCATCACCATGCGATAAATCGGTTAATAGACCAATAAGAAAGAGAGTTCCAAACCCCTCTGCCAATAAAAGCTAGTTTTCAGTGTTCCTTCCCCACTCAGACCACTCAGACAGTCCTAGCAAACTGTTTGCTTGAGAAAAATACATTTTTGTTTCTTTTTTAGCATTTTAATTTACAACAATCACAGTAAGGTACGTAATTGTTATCCAGAAATGATTTGATATTGATATGTAACAAAAAGTTATAAAACGGCTGCATTGGACCTTTAAAGTTATACTATAACAAATAACTAATTAAAATCAATTATGTTTGCAAGTTAGTCTACTGAATAAACAAAATAGTCACAATCCAGTCCACCACTGTCAAATGTTTGAAGTCAAAACTACCTGTGAATGTAACAAATCTTAAACTACAGCAGAGGCCGATGACCGAGCCAATCATCGAATACTTGGAGTTTGTGGTCAACGGAATATCCCTAATCAATTATTGACATGCCAATCTGGGTTACCAGACCCCACAGCATCACTCAACCATCTCTACCTCTGCAACTACACCAGCTTGTGGTCATCAGCCAATCCAATGAACCTTAAAATGGTGGTGAGGGAATTGAGAAAGGGAATACCCTGTGCCAGTCACCATGGGAGAGATCAGGGAGCATGTTGGCACCAGACAGGTGACCCTTGCCACCCATCAAGTCCAGATGCTACCCCCTTGGCACACCCACAGTCCCATCATCAGTCCTATCACAGACCTATGAATTATTCACTTCCCTCATCAGCCATAATCTGATTATTCATCGCCCCCAAAATCTGAATAATAAAGTTCCTCTGCCACAGCTTTGGCTTTTAGCGCTCATTACCATATTCTCTGTGTGTGTTGTTTATCGGTTTGAAGGGAGGAGGAAAGGGAGATACGGATGGGGGGTTAGCAGGAGTGGCCCTCATCATATTCACCATCAGTCTTCTCTCTCTCTTTCTCTCTCTCTCTCTCTCTTGCTCTGTCTCTCCCTCTCTCTCACACATCCTTTTGGCATTCAAAGCAGCAGGTGAATAATTCCCATTGAAATAATTGATTATTTGTCCGGTGGAGTGCTTGGTAAATAATGGATAGCTTCATCAGGGACTCCAGGAGCCCACCAGGGAGAGTGACGGCTGGTTTTAATAAGCAGGCCCCCTGAATGGCACCCGCTCTGCAGGGGTAAACACGCCTGGAGCTTCATACAAAACCTGCTTCCTTTCCACATCACAGAGGGGGAAATAAAGCTATGATGCGTTTTAAAGGATGCTGGATGTGTCCGAATACCCATTCTTGCATTTTAAATAGTAGGCTTTTTGAGTATGCGAAATAGAACGTTTTATAGTATGTGACATTTCGAAAAAGTTCTATGCTTTAAAGGTCCAATGCTTCCGTTTTTATCTCAATATCAAATCATTTCTGGTGAACACTTAAGTACCTTACTGTGATTGTTTTCATTTAAATTGGTCAAAAATAAACAAAATATCTTCTTAGCAAAGACCAATTTTGCTAGGACTGTCTGGCAATTGTAATGTCTGCTTCCAACTCTCAAACACGTAGATCCCCTGAAGACAGCTCACTTTCCAGCCCACTTTCCAGATCACACTCTCAAACACATAGATTACCTGAACACAGCTCACTCTCCAGATCACCTGAATTCTGATCACCTGTTCACACACCTTTATGTAATTTACACACTCTATTTAGCTCAGTTCTTTGCACCCCATCATTGTGAGATATTGTTTGTTTTGATACACATTTCTATTCGGAACTCTGTTTTTTTCTCCTTATTAGTCCTCCTGTGTATCATAGTTTGGGCCGCCCTCACTAACGATGCCTTTTTGCCTATTCCCTGCCTGTACTTTTGCCTATCGGATTTCCTGTTAGCAACCTCTTGCCTGATCTCCTGGACTACGTTACTAGCCTTTTCCCTGTCTGTACTGTTGACTTTTTGGACCAGCTTGAAACCAGCTCTCTGTCTCCCATCCTATTCATTACAGGAGTGGTATGAGAGGGGAGCGAAAAACTGAGACCTAGCTGTTATTGGTAGAGAGGTTTTGAACTGTCTTTCTTATTGGTCTATTAACACATTTACCTGGCACCAGGCAGGCCAAAACTCCATCCCACCAAAACAGGCTGAAAGTTTTGGCCCAATGAGCCATGTCCCATTGAGACACTGGTAGAAAAAGAAACGTCTGAGCCTTTTGGTTAAAACACTGGGGTAAATCCTGTATGAAAAAATGATGCTGCATTACCATACATGACTTACCCCAGTGTTTTACCCAAAAGGCTCAGACTTTTCTGTTTCCATCTACGCTGCCGGCAGCCATGTCTCGCTGGGCCATGGCTCCGGCGAACCTGCTCCCACTTCAAATTAAATCAAATTTTGTTAGTCACATGCGCCGAATACAATAGGTGTAGACCTTACAGTGAATGCTTACTTACGAGCCCCTAACCAACAATGAATTTAAAAAAAAAATGAATTAGAATAAGAAACAAGTCATTAACTTCTTATGGCTGAAGGGGCAGTATTGAGTAGCTTGGATGAAAGGTGCCCATATCAAATGGCCTGCTCCTCAGTCATAGTTCCTAATATTTGCATATTAGTATTGGATAGAAAACACTCTAAAGTTTCTAAATCTGTTTGAATTATGTCTGTGAGATTAACAGAACTCATATTGGCAGGCAAAATCCTGAGTTGAAATCAAAACAGGAAGTCAGAAATCTGAGCCTGTATGTATTCACCAGAGTCCCTTAAGAAATCCACTTGAGTTATGAATGATGTTGCACTGCCTAGGGGTTCCACTAGATGTCAACCATCAATAGAAATTCCAATGAGACTTCTATGATGTTGTGGGAGAGAATGATAGCAGAATCAGTCAGGTGTTCATCAAGCAGCCATTTTCTGATCATGCTTTTTTTTCATGGAAGTCACCTACGTTCCATTGCTCACGCAGACAAGAACGAATACTCCGGTTGGAACTTTATTGAAGCTATATGTTAAAAACATTCTAATGATTGATTCAGTACTTAGTTTGAAATGTTTCTTCGACCGGTAATATCACATTTTGAAGTTTTTGTCCGATATAAAGCTGACCAGAATTAGCGTTTGGACATGTTTACCAAACGCGCTAACAATTGGACATAAATAACGGATTTTTTCAAACAAAACAAACATTTATTGTGGACCTGGGATTCCTGGTGTGCTTTCTGATGTAGATCATCAAAGGTAATGGAATATTTATCATGTATTTTTGTGTTTATGGTGACGCCATCTTTGCAGCTGTGGTATGCTACTTTTGAGCGCCGTCTCAGATTATAGCGTGCATTTCTTTTTCCGTAAAGTTTTTTTGAAATCTGACATAGCGGTTGCATTAAGGAGAGGTATATCTATAATTCAATGTGTATAACTTGTATTATCATCTATATTTATGATGAGTATTTCTGTTGAAACGATGGGCTATGCAAAGTCACTTGATGTTTTTGCATTTAGTGAATCTAGTCGCCTCAATGTAAACTCAGATTTTTTTATATAAATATGAATTTAATCAAACAAAACATGCATGTATTGTGTAACATGAAGTCCTATGAGTGTCATCTGATGAAACTAATCGAAGGTTAGTGATTCATTTTATCTCTATTCTGGTTTTTGTGAAGCTATATTTAGCTGGGAAAAATGGCTATGCTTATTGTGGTTTTGTGGTGAACTAACATAATTGTTTGTAGTGCTTTCGCTGAAAAGCCTATTTGAAATCGGACACTTTGATGGGATAAACAACAAGATTACCTTTAAAATTATATAAGACACATGAATGTCTGAGGAATTTTAATTATGAGATTTCTGTTTTTTGAATTTGGCGCCCTGCACTTCGACTGGCTGTTGTCATATCGGTCCCGTTACCGGGACTTCAGCCATAAGAAGTTTTAAAGAGCAGCAGTAGGATAACAATAGCGAGGGGGGTTCCGGTACAGAGTCAATGTGCAGGGGCACCAGGTAGTTGAGGTAATATGTACATGTAGGTAGAGTTATTAAAGTGACTATGCATAGATGATAACAGCAGAGAGTAGCAGCGGTGTAAAAGAGGGGAGGGGGTAATGCAAATAGTCTGGCTGGCCATTTGATTTGATGTTCAGGAGTCTTATGGATTGGGGGTAGAAGCTGTTTAGAAGCCTCTTGGACCTAGACTTGGCGCTTGCTTACCGCTTGCCGTGTGGTAGCAGAGATAACAGTCTATGAATAGGGTGACTGGAGTCTTTGACAGTTTTTAGGGCCTTCCTTTGACACCGCCTGGTATAGAGGTCCTGGATGGCAGGAAGTTGGCCCCAGTGAAGTACTGGGCCGTACGCAGTACCCTCTGTAGTGCCTTGCGGTCGGAGGCCGAGCAGTTGCCATACCAGGCAGTGATGCAACCAGTCAGGATTCTCTCGATGGTGCAGCTGTAGAACCTTTTGAGGATCTGAGGACCCATGCCAAATCTTTTCAGTCTCCTGAGGGGGAATAGGTTTTGTCGTGCCCTCTTCACGACTGTGTTGGTGTGCTTGGACCATGTTAGTTTGTTGGTGATGTGGACACCAAGGAACTTGAAGATCTCAACTTGCTCCACTACAGCCCCGTCGATGAGAATGGGGGCATGCTCGGTACTCTTTTTCCTGTAGTCCACAATCATCATCTTTGTCTTGATCACATTGAGGAAGAGGTTGTTGTCCTGGCACCACACGACCAGGTCTCTGACCTCCTCCCTATAGGCTGTCTCGTCGTTGTCGGTGATCAGGCCTACCACTGTTGTGTCATCAGCAAACTTGATGATGGTGTTGGAGTCGTGCATGGCCGTGCAGTCATGAGTGAACAGGGAGTACAGGAGGGGACGGAGCACGCACCCCTGAGGGGCCCCTGCGTTGAGGATCAGTGTGGCGGATGTGTTGTTACCTACCCTTACCCTTACCACGGGGTCGGCCCGTCAGGAAGTCCAGGATCCAGTTGCAGAGGGAGGTGTTTAGTCCCAGGGTCCTTCGCTTATTGATGAGCTTTGAGGACACTATGGTGTTCCTTTTGTCCAGGTGGGAAAGGGAAGTGTTGAGTGCAATAGAGATTGCATCATCTGTGGAGCTGTTAGGGCGGTATGCAAATTGGAGTGGGTCTAGGGTTTCTGGGATAATGGTGTTGGTGTGAGCCATGACCAGCCTTTCAAAGCACTTCATGGCTACAGACATGAGTGCTACGGGTCGGTAGTCATTTAGGCAGGTTGCCTTATTGTTCTTGGGCACAGGGACTATGGTGGTCTGCTTAAAACATGTTGGTATTGCAGACTCAGACAGGGAGAGGTTGAAAATGTCAGTAAAGACACTTGCCAGTTGATCAGCGCATGCTCGCAATACACATCCTGGTAATCCGTCTGTCCCTGCAGCCTCGTGAATGTTGACCTGTTTAAAAGTCTTACTCACATCGACTGCGGAGAGTGTGATCACACAATCTTCTGGAACAGCTGTTGCTCTCATGCATGTTTCAGTGTTATTTGCATCGAAGTGAGAACAGAAGCAGTTTAGCTCATCTGGTAGGCTTGTGTCACTGGGCAGCTCTCAGCTGTGCTTCCCTATGTAGTCTTTAATGGTTTGCAAGCCTTGCCACATCAGACGAGCGTCGGAGCTGGTGTAATGTGATTCGATTTTTGGCCTGTATTGATGCTTTGCCTGTTTGATGGTTCGTCAGAGGGCATAGCAGGATTTTGTAAAAGCTTCTGGTTTAGAGTCCCGCTCCTTGAAAGCGGCAGCTCTAGCCTTTAGCTTAGTGCGGATGTTGCCTGTAATCCATGGCTTTTGGTTGGGGTAAGTACGTTCGGTCACTGTTGGTATGACGTCCTCGATGTACTTATTGATGAAGACAATGACTGATGAGGTGTAATCCTCAATGCCATCAGAGGAATCCCAGAACATATTCCAGTCTGTGCTAGCAAAAGAGTCCTGTAGCTTAGTATCTGCTTCATCTGACCACTTTTTTATTGATGGAGTCACTGCTGCATCCTGCTTTAATTTTTGCTTGTAAGCAGGAATCAGGATAGAATTATGGTCAGATTTGTCAAATGGAGGGCGAGGGAAAGCTTTCTCTGTGTGTGGAGGTGGTCCAGAGTTTTTTTTTCTTCCTCTGCGCATTTAACATGCTGATAGCAATTTGATAAGACGGATTTCAGTTTCCTTGCATTAAAGTCCCCGGCTACTAGGAGCGCCGTCTCTGGGTGAACGTTTTCCTGTTTGCTTATGGCGGAATACAGCTCATTCAGTGCGGTCTTAGTGCCAGCATCAGTCTGTGGTGGTATGTAGACAGCTACAAAAATACAGATGAAAACTCTCTAGGTAGATAGTGTGGTCTACAGCTTATCATGAGATACTCTACCTCAGGCGAGCAAAACCTTGAGACTTCCTTAGATATCATGCACCAGCTGTTATTTACAAAAAAAACATTGTCCGTTGCCCCTTGTCTTACCAGACGCAGCTGTTCAATTCTGCCGATACAGCGTTTAACCAGCCAGCTGTATGTTGATAATGTCGTCATTAGGTCACGACTCTGTGAAGTATATGATATTACAGTTTTTAATGTCCCGTTGGTAATTTAATCTTCCGTGTAGGTCATCGATTTCATTTTCCAAAGATTTTCCAAAGATTGCACATTTGATAGCAGAATGGAAGGAAGTGGTGGTTTTTTCGATCGCCTATGAATTCTCCCAAGGCAGCCCGCCCTCTGGCCACTTTTTCTCCTCCTTCTCTTTACGCAAATGACGGGGATCTGGACCTGTTCCCGGGAACGCAGTATATCATTCACTTTGAGCTCGTCGGACTCATTAAAGGGAAAAAAGGATTTTGCCAGTCCGTGGTGAGTATTCGCAGTTCTGATGTCCAGAAGTTATTTATGGTCATAAGAGAAGGTAGCAGCAACATTATATACAAAATAAGTAAAGAAATAAGTTACAAACAACGCAAAAAAACGAACAAAAAAATACAATTGGTTAGGATACGTAAAACCTCAGCCTTGTTCTCCGGGCGCCATCTTTACGGCCAAATCCAGGGCACTGGTACTTTTCAACTCACATTTACATAACAATGGCTAACTGTGAACATTAATACCTTATCACAGAGCAACTGTTTTGATTATGCAGATGATGGTGTTTCTGCACTTAACAAGTTCTCACTGTCAGCCCTAGCTATAGAAACACAATTTCTCTAGTATAACATAAGAGTGTATGCAGTAATGTAATACTGGTGTTACAGTCGAAAAGCAGCATAACAGCATTGATTCAGTCAGACCATTGAACCCATGCTGTACTAAACTGCAGTGCAAGCACTCATGGGGTTCCCTACCACATTGGTTGGTAGACTTGACAGTTCAAACTGATTATCCCAGTGGAACATACATGTCAACACATTTCAATTACTGGGCAGTGGGCAAGACATCCTTCAAATCAGTCAACTGTAAGGACATGTTGACTATTTATATACTGAGGGGTGGTCATGGGGCCAGTGACCTCATCAGCATTTACCGTCAACAATTACAAGGCCAAAAGGTTATAGCATATATATAATTTTCAGGAGTTCTTAACTGTATGAATACAATTAATTATGTCTATTATAAACCTTAAAATGAGGCATTTCCACATCGTGAGGGAGAATTAGGAAAATACATGCAATTGACTTATGGAACAGTAGATTGTGTTTTAGGATTCATGTGCTTTTTATTGAGCTGCCCTCTTGGCCAGGTCTCAATGAGATTTCCTGGACAAATAAAGGTTCATAAATAAATCATATAAAGTTGTGTATACAAAGTCTTAGATAAGGATTGTGTGTGTCCTTACGGCATGCCTTATTACAGCTACATCACCATCTTCCGTTTTCATATTAATCAAATTCTGGTCTGAATAAAATCTAACATTTCTGTTGTGACGAACAATGCTGTTCAGGGCTGATTTTAATAAGACAGTCTGAACTATACAGTACAAATAGTTTGCACTCCAAATGAAAACAAATATGTCTGCCTGTGGGCAGGAAATACATGGTAGTTATGAGTCAACATTAAAGTGATGTTTTGTATAAAGGTTTTGTATCATTTCAGTCAGTAGTTTTGAAAGTAATGCTCATGAGCCAAAACGGGTCCCTGAAAATTGTACAATATGTTATGAATTCCTACAGTAAGTGCTTAAGATCCTGGACTGAATCTTTAACTGAATCAATATAACAACAGGTCTATTAAACCACATAATGCTGTTTAAAATGCATAGTTCATTAGTCACAGGACTTCCCGTCTCAGAGCTCAAAACGGCACCCTATTTCCTTTATAGTGCACTTATTTTGACCAGGGCCCATAGGGTAGTCCACTATATAGGTAATTGGGTGCCATTTGGGACACACCCTGTACAAAACATCTGACAATGGGCTAACAGTCTTAATGAATTGCTAAATTAGACTTCAACATTATGTGGTTTAATAGGTTTAATAAACCTGTTGTGTGATTACTTATGTGTGATGTGTCTTGGTTTTAATTAGGCTTCTTCTCACCATTATTTGAAGTGATGTGTCTTGGTTTAAATTAGTGTTGCTTCTCAGCATTATTTGAAGTGATGTGTCTTGGTTAAAATGAGCGTTGCTTCTCGGAGACGTGTGCTCAGGAAATGCATGTGATTAAAACTAACACGAGTCTAGACCCATCTGTGGAATCGTGACTGAAGACAGGATCCTTCTTAATTCTTGGCAGAGAGTCCAACATAAAGTATTAAACAAGTGGTTAACCAAACACAAGTCCACAAAGTTGTCAGATGAATGTTAACAGTTTGGATTCATTGGTATGAACATGATTAAAGCGTATTAATACATTGTCCCCTGTAGAGAAAAGGAAGTACTGCTGTGTACATTGATTTCGCTTCCGCCATAACAGCAGGCAAGCAGAAAAGGGGCAGGGGTAATGTTGAACTGTCCCTTGGTTCTCACACAAAGGCGATGTGTTAGACTGACCTGTGTTGTACTAGACTGACCTGTGTTGTACTAGACTGACCTGTGTTGTACTAGACTGACCTGTGTTGTACTAGACTGACCTGTGTTATGCTAGACTGACCTGTGTTGTACTAGACTGACCTGTGTTGTACTAGACTGACCTGTGTTGTGCTAGACTGACCTGTGTTGTGCTAGACTGACCTGTGTTGTACTAGACTAACCTGTGTTGTGCTAGACTGACCTGTGTTGTACTAGACTGACCTGTGTTGTGCTAGCTAGACAGACCTGTGAGTCGTGTAGATCAGTCCATGTGCAGAGAGAGAGAGGGGGAGAGAGAAAAAGTGACAGAGAAAGAGAAAGAGAGAGATAGAGAGAGAGAATAATACAGCCACGGTCGCACCCAAAATTGTTTGTATTGAACTGACCTTTTCCGGAGTGGAAGCTGATCTGTGTCTTTCTGTCACAGCTCAGACTAATGGAGGATTCACAGTGCTCCAAAACACTAAGGTCTATTTCAAATGTCTATCACAGCCAATAAAAAACAAATGCATGTCCTGCCAACACACTATGGCTCATATAATATCAAGTCATATTGCTGAATAACATTTTAATACAACAATGGCTTTTCACAGTAATCCCCACAACCTCTGAAATCATCACATTCACATACAGTGCCTTGCAAAATAATTTAGGCTGCTTGGATTTCAAAACATTTTATTTTGTTACAAAGTGGGATTAAAATGGATTTAATTGTATTTTTTTGTCAACAATTGACACATTGACTCTGTAATGTCAAAGTGGAAGTAAAATCATGATGTTGTTTTGATAAATAAAACATTGTAGCATAAGGATTCAGCCCCTATGTTTAGGCAAGCCTAAATTAAATTAGTTCAGGAGTACATTTCGTCTTAACAAATCACATAGTTACATCTGTGTGAATCTCTAAGAAATAATATGGGTTTACATGATTTTTTTATGACTAACCCTTCTCTGTCCCACATACATACATACAACATATGTAAGGTCCTTCAGTCAAGTATTGCATTTCAAGCACAGATTCAACTGCAAAGATCACAGAGCTTTTTGAAAGACTCATAAAGAAGGGCAGTGGTTGGTAGATGGATAACAATAACAAATCAGACATTGAATATATCTTTAACTATGGTCAAGTTAATAATTATGCTGTGGATTATGTATTAAATCACCCAGACACATAGAAGATACAGTCATCCTTCTGAACTGAGTGGTAGGACAGGAAGGAAACTGGTCATGGTATCAGAACTCAGGATAAGACCCAGATGCAGACAGCTAGAGTCACAGACGTTTATTGACCCAAACAGGGGGCAGGCAAAAGACAGGTCAAAGGCAGGCAGAGGTTCCTAAATGGGTCAGAGTCAGGCAGGTGCAGAACAGCAGGCAGGCTTGGGGTCAGGCCAGGCAGAATGGTCAGAACCGGGGAAACTAGGAAACAGTACTTGAGAAAGCAGACAGGAAAACACGCTGGTAAGACCTGACAAGACGAACTGGCAACAGATAAACTGAGAACACAGGTATAAATACACTTGAGACAATGGGGAAGATGGCGACACCTGGAGGGGGGTGGAAACAAGCACAAAGACAGGTGAAAAACTACAGGTAACTGTAGTGTGGCGTGACTGTGTTTTCTTAGGAGCTATCCCTTGTCATGAAGCAGCCCATGTAACTGTAGTGTGTAGTGACAGAGTTATGGTAGGAGCTATCCCTTGTCATGATGCAGCCCAGGTAACTGTATTGTGGAGTGATAGTGTTATGGTAGGAGCTATCCCTTGTCATGATGCAGCCCAGGTAACTGTATTGTGGAGTGATAGTGTTATGGTAGGAGCTATCCCTTGTCATGATGCAGCCCAGGTAACTGTATTGTGGAGTGATAGTGTTATGGTAGGAACTATCCCTTGTCATGATGCAGCCCAGGTAACTGTATTGTGGAGTGACAGTGTTTTGTTAGGAACTATCCCTTGTCATGATGCAGCCCAGGTAACTGTAGTGAAGAGTGACAGTGTTATGGTAGGAGCTATCCCTTGTCATGATGCAGCCCAGGTAACTGTAGAGTAGAGTGACAGTGTTATGGTAGGAGCTATCCCTCGTCATGATGCAGCCCAGGTAACTGTAGAGTGGAGTGACAGTGTTATGGTAGGAGCTATCCCTCGTCATGATGCAGCCCAGGTAACTGTAGAGTGGAGTGACAGTGTTATGGTAGGAGCTATCCCTCGTCATGATGCAGCCAAGGTAACTGTAGTGTGGCGTGACAGTGTTTTGTTAGGAGCTATCCATTGTCATGATGCAGCCCATGTAACTGTAGTGTGTAGTGACAGTGTTATGGTAGGAACTATCCCTTGTCATGATGCAGCCCAGGTAACTGTAGTGTGGCGTGACAGTGTTTTGTTAGGAGCTATCCATTGTCATGATGCAGCCCATGTAACTGTAGTGTGTAGTGACAGTGTTATGGTAGAAGCTATCCCTCGTCATGATGCAGCCCAGGTAACTGTAGTGAAGAGTGACAGTGTTTTGTTAGGAGATATCCCTTGTCATGATGCAGCCCAGGTAACTGTAATGTGGCATGACCGTATTTTGTTAGGAGCTATCCCTTGTCATGATGCAGCCCAGGTAACAGTAGTGTGGAGTGACAGTGTTATGGTAGGAGCTATCCCTGGTCATGATGCAGCGTATGTAACCATCGTGTTGAGTGACAGTGTTATGGTAGGAACTATCCCTTGTCATGAGGCAGCCCAGGTAACTGTATTGTGGAGTGACAGTGTTATGGTAGGAGCTATTCCTTGTCATGATGCAGCCCAGGTAACTGTATTGTGGAGTGACAGTGTTATGGTAGGAGCTATCCCTTGTCATGATGCAGCCCAGGTAACTGTATTGTGGAGTGACAGTGTTATGGTAGGAGCTATTCCTTGTCATGATGCAGCCCAGGTAACTGTATTGTGGAGTGACAGTGTTATGTTACGAGCTATTCCTTGTCATGATGCAGCCCAGGTAACTGTATTGTGGAGTGACAGTGTTATGTTACGAGCTATTCCTTGTCATGATGCAGCCCAGGTAACTGTATTGTGGAGTGACAGTGTTATGGTAGGAGCTATCCCTTGTCATGATGCAGCCCAGGTAACTGTATTGTGGAGTGATAGTGTTATGGTAGGAACTATCCCTCGTCATGATGCAGCCCAGGTAACTGTAGTGTGGAGTGACAGTGTTATGGTAGGAGCTATCCCTCGTCATGATGCAGCCCAGGTAACTGTAGAGTGGAGTAACAGTGTTATGGTAGGAACTATCCCTCGTCATGATGCAGCCCAGGTAACTGTAGTGTGGAGTGACAGTGTTATGGTAGGAGCTGTCCCTCGTCATGATGCAGCCCAGGTAACTGTATTGTGGAGTGATAGTGTTATGGTAGGAACTATCCCTCGTCATGATGCAGCCCAGGTAACTGTAGTGTGGAGTGACAGTGTTATGGTAGGAGCTATCCCTCGTCATGATGCAGCCCAGGTAACTGTAGAGTGGAGTAACAGTGTTATGGTAGGAACTATCCCTCGTCATGATGCAGCCCAGGTAACTGTAGTGTGGAGTGACAGTGTTATGGTAGGAGCTATCCCTCGTCATGATGCAGCCCAGGTAACTGTAGTGTGGAGTGACAGTGTTATGGTAGGAGCTATCCCTTGTCATGATGCAGCCCAGGTAACTGTAGTATGGATTGACAGTGTTACGGTAGGAGCTATCCCTTGTCATGATGCAGCCCAGGTAACTGTAGTATGGATTGACAGTGTTACGGTAGGAGCTATCCCTTGTCATGATGCAGCCCAGGTAACTGTAGTGTGTAGTGACAGTGTTATGGTAGGAACTATCCCTTGTCATGATGCAGCCCAGGTTACTGTAGTGTGTAGTGACAGTGTTATGGTAGGAACTATCCCTTGTCATGATGCAGCCCAGGTTACTATAGTGTGACGTGACAGTTTTACGGTAGTTGCTATCCCTTCTCATGATGCAGCCCAGGTAACTGTAGTGAAGAGTGACAGTGTTTTGTTAGGAGATATCCCTTGTCATGATGCAGCCCAGGTAACAGTAGTGTGGAGTGACAGTGTTATGGTAGGAGCTATCCCTGGTCATGATGCAGCGTATGTAACCATCGTGTTGAGTGACAGTGTTATGGTAGGAACTATCCCTTGTCATGAGGCAGCCCAGGTAACTGTGGAGTGACAGTGTTACTGTAGTTGCTATCCCTTCTCATGATGCAGCCCAGGTAACTGTAGTGTGGATTGACAGTGATATGGTAGGAGCTATCCCTTGTCATGATGTTGCCCAGGTAACTGTAGTGAAGAGTGACAGTGTTATGTTAGGAGCTATCCCTTGTCATGATGCACCTCAGGTAACTGTAGTGTGGAGTGACAGTGTTATGTTAGGAGCTATCCCTTGTCATGATGCTGCCCAGGTAACTGTAGTGAAGAGTGACAGTGTTATGGTAGGAGCTATCCCTCGTCATGATGCAGCCCAGGTAACTGTAGAGTGGAGTAACAGTGTTATGGTAGGAGCTATCCCTCGTCATGATGCAGCCCAGGTAACTGTAGAGTGGAGTGACAGTGTTATGGTAGAAGCTATCCCTCGTCATGATGCAGCCCAGGTAACTGTAGAGTGGAGTAACAGTGTTATGGTAGGAGCTATCCCTTGTCATGATGCAGCCCAGGTAACTGTAGAGTGGAGTAACAGTGTTTTGTTAGGAGATATCCCTTGTCATGATGCAGCCCAGGTAACTGTAGTATGGATTGGCAGTGTTATGGTAGGAGCTATCCCTTGTCATGATGCAGCCCAGGTAACTGTAGTGTGGATTGACAGTGTTACGGTAGGAGCTATCCCTTGTCATGATGCAGCCCAGGTAACTGTAGTATGTTTTGACAGTGTTATGGTAGCAGCTATCCCTTGTCATGATGCAGCCCAGGTAACTGTAGTATGGATTGACAGTGTTACGGTAGGAGCTATCCCTTGTCATGATGCAGCCCAGGTAAATGTAGTATGGATTGACAGTGTTATGGTAGGAGCTATCCCTTGTCATGATGCAGCCCAGGTAACTGTAGTGTGGCGTGACAGTGTTATGTTTGGAAATATCCCTGGTCATGATGCAGCCCAGGTAACTGTAGTATGGATTGACAGTGTTATGGTAGGAGCTATCCCTTGTCATGATGCAGCCCAGGTAACTGTAGTGTGAAGTGACTGTGTATTCTTAGGAGCTATCCCTTGTCATGATGCAGCCCAGGTAACTGTAGTGTGGATTGACAGTGTTACGGTAGGAGCTATCCCTTGTCATGATGCAGCCCAGGTAACTGTAGTATGGATTGACAGTGTTATGGTAGGAGCTATCCCTTGTCATGATGCAGCCCAGGTAAATGTAGTATGAATTGACAGTGTTACGGTAGGAGCTATCCCTTGTCATGATGCAGCCCAGGTAAATGTAGTATGAATTGACAGTGTTACGGTAGGAGCTATCCCTTGTCATGATGCAGCCCAGGTAACTGTAGAGTGGAGTGACAGTGTTACGGTAGGAGCTATCCCTTGTCATGATGCAGCCCAGGTAAATGTAGTATGAATTGACAGTGTTATGGTAGGAGCTATCCCGTGTCATGATGCAGCCCAGGTAAATGTAGTATGAATTGACAGTGTTATGGTAGGAGCTATCCCGTGTCATGATGCAGCCCAGGTAACTGTAGTATGGATTGACAGTGTTATGGTAGGAGCTATCCCTTGTCATGATGCAGCCCAGGTAACTGTAGTATGGATTGACAGTGTTATGGTAGGAGCTATCCCTTGTCATGATGCAGCCCAGGTTACTGTAGTATGGATTGACAGTGTTATGGTAGGAGCTATCCCTTGTCATGATGCAGCCCAGGTTACTGTAGTGTGAAGTGACTGTGTATTCTTAGGAGCTATCCCTTGTCATGATGCAGCCCAGGTAACTGTAGTATGGATTGACAGTGTTATGGTAGGAGCTATCCCTTGTCATGATGCAGCCCAGGTAAATGTAGTATGAATTGACAGTGTTACGGTAGGAGCTATCCCTTGTCATGATGCAGCCCAGGTAACTGTAGTATGTTTTGACAGTGTTATGGTAGGAGCTATCCCTTGTCATGATGCAGCCCAGGTAACTGTAGTATGGATTGACAGTGTTATGGTAGGAGCTATCCCTTGTCATGATGCAGCCCAGGTTACTGTAGTGTGAAGTGACTGTGTATTCTTAGGAGCTATCCCTTGTCATGATGCAGCCCAGGTAACTGTAGTGTGTCGTGACAGTGTTATGGTAGGAGATATCCCTTGTCATGATGCAGCCCAGGTTACTGTAGTGTGAAGTGACTGTGTATTCTTAGGAGCTATCCCTTGTCATGATGCAGCCCAGGTAACTGTAGTATGGATTGACAGTGTTACGGTAGGAGCTATCCCTTGTCATGATGCAGCCCAGGTAACTGTAGTATGGATTGACAGTGTTACGGTAGGAGCTATCCCTTGTCATGATGCAGCCCAGGTAACTGTAGTATGGATTGACAGTGTTACGGTAGGAGCTATCCCTTGTCATGATGCAGCCCAGGTAACTGTAGTATGGATTGACAGTGTTATGGTAGGAGCTATCCCTTGTCATGATGCAGCCCAGGTAAATGTAGTATGAATTGACAGTGTTATGGTAGGAGCTATCCCTTGTCATGATGCAGCCCAGGTAACTGTAGTATGGATTGACATTGTTATGGTAGGAGCTATCCCTTGTCATGATGCAGCCCAGGTTACTGTAGTGTGAAGTGACTGTGTATTCTTAGGAGCTATCCCTTGTCATGATGCAGCCCAGGTAACTGTAGTGTGGATTGACAGTGTTATGGTAGGAGCTATCCCTTGTCATGATGCAGCCCAGGTAACTGTAGTATGGATTGACAGTGTTATGGTAGGAGCTATCCCTTGTCATGATGCAGCCAAGGTTACTGTAGTGTGAAGTGACTGTGTATTCTTAGGAGCTATCCCTTGTCATGATGCAGCCCAGGTAACTGTAGTGTGTCGTGACAGTGTTATGGTAGGAGCTATCCCTTGTCATGATGCAGCCCAGGTTACTGTAGTGTGAAGTGACTGTGTATTCTTAGGAGCTATCCCTTGTCATGATGCAGCCCAGGTAACTGTAGTATGGATTGACAGTGTTACGGTAGGAGCTATCCCTTGTCATGATGCAGCCCAGGTAACTGTAGTATGGATTGACAGTGTTACGGTAGGAGCTATCCCTTGTCATGATGCAGCCCAGGTAACTGTAGTATGGATTGACAGTGTTACGGTAGGAGCTATCCCTTGTCATGATGCAGCCCAGGTAACTGTAGTATGGATTGACAGTGTTATGGTAGGAGCTATCCCTTGTCATGATGCAGCCCAGGTAAATGTAGTATGAATTGACAGTGTTATGGTAGGAGCTATCCCTTGTCATGATGCAGCCCAGGTAACTGTAGTATGGATTGACAGTGTTATGGTAGGAGCTATCCCTTGTCATGATGCAGCCCAGGTTACTGTAGTGTGAAGTGACTGTTTATTCTTAGGAGCTATCCCTTGTCATGATGCAGCCCAGGTAACTGTAGTGTGGATTGACAGTGTTATGGTAGGAGCTATCCCTTGTCATGATGCAGCCCAGGTAACTGTAGTATGGATTGACAGTGTTACGGTAGGAGCTATCCCTTGTCATGATGCAGCCCAGGTAACTGTAGTATGGATTGACAGTGTTATGGTAGGAGCTATCCCTTGTCATGATGCAGCCCAGGTAAATGTTGTATGAATTGACAGTGTTACGGTAGGAGCTATCCCTTGTCATGATGCAGCCCAGGTAACTGTAGAGTGGAGTGACAGTGTTACGGTAGGAGCTATCCCTTGTCATGATGCAGCCCAGGTAACTGTAGTATGGATTGACAGTGTTATGGTAGGAGCTATCCCTTGTCATGATGCAGCCCAGGTAAATGTAGTATGAATTGACAGTGTTATGGTAGGAGCTATCCCTTGTCATGATGCAGCCCAGGTAACTGTAGTATGGATTGACAGTGTTATGGTAGGAGCTATCCCTTGTCATGATGCAGCCCAGGTTACTGTAGTGTGAAGTGACTGTGTATTCTTAGGAGCTATCCCTTGTCATGATGCAGCCCAGGTAACTGTAGTGTGGATTGACAGTGTTATGGTAGGAGCTATCCCTTGTCATGATGCAGCCCAGGTAACTGTAGTGTGGAGTGGTAATGTTTTGTTAGGAGCTATTCCTTGTCATGATGCAGCCCAGGTAACTGTAGTATGGATTGACAGTGTTTTGTTAGGAGCTATCCCTTGTCATGATGCAGCCCAGGTAACTGTAGTGTGGAGTGGTAGTGTTTTGTTAGGAGCTATCCCTTGTCATGATGCAGCCCAGGTAACTGTAGAGTGGAGTGACAGTGTTATGATTGGAGCTATCCCTTGTCATGATGCAGCCCAGGTAACTGTAGTGTGGAGTGACAGTGTTTTGTTAGGAGCAATCCCTAGTCATGATGCAGCCCAGGTAACTGTAGTGAAGAGTGACAGTGTTATGTTACGAGCTATCCCTTGTCATGATGCAGCCCAGGTAACTGTAGTGTGGATTGACAGTGTTACGGTAGGAGCTATCCCTTGTCATGATGCAGCCCAGGTAACTGTAGTATGGATTGACAGTGTTACGGTAGGAGCTATCCCTTGTCATGATGCAGCCCAGGTAACTGTAGTGTGGATTGACAGTGTTATGGTAGGAGCTATCCCTTGTCATGATGCAGCCCAGGTAACTGTAGTATGGATTGACAGTGTTATGGTAGGAGCTATCCCTTGTCATGATGCAGCCAAGGTTACTGTAGTGTGAAGTGACTGTGTATTCTTAGGAGCTATCCCTTGTCATGATGCAGCCCAGGTAACTGTAGTGTGTCGTGACAGTGTTATGGTAGGAGCTATCCCTTGTCATGATGCAGCCCAGGTTACTGTAGTGTGAAGTGACTGTGTATTCTTAGGAGCTATCCCTTGTCATGATGCAGCCCAGGTAACTGTAGTATGGATTGACAGTGTTACGGTAGGAGCTATCCCTTGTCATGATGCAGCCCAGGTAACTGTAGTATGGATTGACAGTGTTACGGTAGGAGCTATCCCTTGTCATGATGCAGCCCAGGTAACTGTAGTATGGATTGACAGTGTTACGGTAGGAGCTATCCCTTGTCATGATGCAGCCCAGGTAAATGTAGTATGAATTGACAGTGTTACGGTAGGAGCTATCCCTTGTCATGATGCAGCCCAGGTAACTGTAGAGTGGAGTGACAGTGTTACGGTAGGAGCTATCCCTTGTCATGATGCAGCCCAGGTAACTGTAGTATGGATTGACAGTGTTATGGTAGGAGCTATCCCTTGTCATGATGCAGCCCAGGTAAATGTAGTATGAATTGACAGTGTTATGGTAGGAGCTATCCCTTGTCATGATGCAGCCCAGGTAACTGTAGTATGGATTGACAGTGTTATGGTAGGAGCTATCCCTTGTCATGATGCAGCCCAGGTTACTGTAGTGTGAAGTGACTGTGTATTCTTAGGAGCTATCCCTTGTCATGATGCAGCCCAGGTAACTGTAGTGTGGATTGACAGTGTTATGGTAGGAGCTATCCCTTGTCATGATGCAGCCCAGGTAACTGTAGTATGGATTGACAGTGTTATGGTAGGAGCTATCCCTTGTCATGATGCAGCCAAGGTTACTGTAGTGTGAAGTGACTGTGTATTCTTAGGAGCTATCCCTTGTCATGATGCAGCCCAGGTTAACTGTATGTGTGTCGTGACGTGTTATGGTAGGAGCTATCCTTGTCATATCAGCCGTTGTAACTGTTGTGAGGGTGAGTGGACTTGTTTCATTAGAGCTATCCCTTGTCATGATGCAGCCCATGTAACTGTAGTATGGTTGGTGACAGTGTTATGGTAGGAGCTATCCTTGTCATGATGCAGCCCAGGTAACTGTATTGGATTGCAGTGTTATGGTAGGAGCTATCCCTTGTCATGATGCAGGCCCAGGTAACTGTAGTATGAGGATTGACAGGGTGGTTATGTAGGGACTATCCCTTGTCATGATGCAGCCAGGTACTGTATGTTGGAGTGACCGTGTTATGGTAGGAGCTCTCCCTTGTCATGATGCAGCCCAGGTAACTGTAGTAAAGTGACAGTGTTATGGTAGGAGCTATCCTCCTTGTCATGATGCAGCCCAGGTAACTGTAGTAGTGATGACAGTGTTATGGTAGAGCTATCCCTGTCATGATGCAGGCCCCAGGTAACTGTATAGTGGAGTGACCAGTGTTATTCTTAGGAGCTATCCCTCGTACATGATGCCAGCCCGGTAACTGTAGTGTGGATCTGACAGTGTTATGGTAGGAGCTATCCCGTTGTCATGAATGCAGCCCATGGTACTGTAGTATGTGTATGACAGGTAGGTAGGGGACTATCCCTTGTCATGATGCAGCCCAGGTAACTGTAGTGTGGCGTGACAGTGTTTGTTAGGAGCTATCCTTGTCATGATGCAGCCCATGTAAACTGTAGTGTGTGTGACAGTGTTGGTAGAAGCTATCCCTCTGTCATGATGTAGCCCAGTAACTGTAGTGAGAGTGACAGTGTTGTGGTAGAAGTATCCCTTGTCATGATGCAGCCCAGGTAACTGTATATGGCATGACGTTTATGGTTAGGACTATCCCTTGTCATGATGCAGCCCAGGTAAAGTAGTAGTGATTGACAGTGTTATGGTAGGAGCTATCCCTCGTGTTGTCAGTGCAGGAGACTATCCTTGTCATGAGGCACCCAGGTAACTGTATTAGTGGATTGACCGTGTTATGGTAGGGACTATCCCTTGTCATGATGCAGCCCAGGTAACTGTATTGTGAGTGACAGTGTTTTTAGGTCGGAGCTACCTTGTCATGATGCAGCCCAGGTAACTGTAGTGTGGATTGACAGTGTTATGGTTAGAGCTATCTCCCTTGTCATGATGCAGCCCAGGTAACTGTATGTGGAGTGCGTGATGTTTATGGTTAGCGAGCTATTCCTTGTCATGATGCAGCCCAGGTAACTGTTGGATTGTGACAGTTGTTTTTGTTAGGAGCTATCCTTGTCATGTGCAGCCCATGTCCTGTAGTGTGGAGTGTAGTGTTTATGGTAGAGCTATCCTTGTCATGATGCAGCCCAGGTAACTGTAGAGTGGAGTTACAGTGTTTATATGGTAGGAACTATCCCTGTCATGATGCAGCCCAGGTAACTGTAGTGTGGAGTGACAGTGTTTGTGTGTAGAGATCTATCCCTCGTCTTGATGCACCCAGGTAACTGTAGTGAGAGTGACAGTGTTAGTTACGAGGACTATCCCTCGTCATGATGCAGCCGCAGGTAACTGTAGTGTGGAGTGACAGTGTTATGGTAGGAGCTATCCCTCGTCATGATGCAGCCCAGGTAACTGTAAGTATGTGGATTGACAGTGGTTACAGGTAGGAGCTATCCCCTCTCATGATGCAGCCCAGGTAACTGAGTGTGGATGACAGTGTTATGGTAGGACGCTATCCCTTCGTCATGATGCAGCCCAGGTAACTGTAGTGTGGAGTGACAGTGTTATGGTAGGAGCTATCCCTTGTCATGATGCAGGCCCCAGGTAACTGTAGTGTGAGTGACAGTGTTCTGGTAGGAGCTATCCCTTGTCATGATGCAGCCCGGTAACTGTAGTATGGATTACAGTGTTATAGGTAGGAGGCTATCCCTTGTCATGATGCAGCCCAGGTGACTGTATGGTGACAGTGACGTGTATTTAGGAGCTATCCCTTGTCATGATGCAGCGCAGGTAACTGTAGTAGTGTTGACATTGTTAGTAGGAGGCTATCCCTTGTCATGATGCAGCCCAGGTACTGTAGTAGTGGATAGTGACAGTGTTACGGTAGGAGCTATCCTTTCATGATGCAGCCAGTACTGTAGTAGGAGTTACACAGTGTTACGGTAGGAGTCTATCCCTTGTCATGATGCAGCCCGGTAACTGTATGGGATTGACAGCTGTTATGGTAGGAGCTATCCCTTGTCATGATGCACCCGATGTAACATGTGTATGAGTGACAGTGTTATGGTAGGAGCTATCCCTTGTCATGATGCAGCCCAGGTAACAGTGTTGGACAGTGTTTATGGTAGGAGCTATCCCTTGTCTGATGCAGCCCAGGTAACTGTAGTGGAGTGACAGTTTATCTTGGAGGATCTATCCCTGTCATTATGCAGCCCCAGGTAACTGTAGTGTGGATTGACAGTGTTATGTTAGGAGCTATCCCTTGTCATGATGCAGCCCGGTAACTGTAGTTGGATTGGGACAGTGTTTTTTAGGTAGGACTATCCCTTGTCATGATGCAGCCTAGGTAACTGTATGTGGAGTGACAGTGTTATGGTAGGAGCTATCCCTTTCATGATGCAGCCCAGGTAACTGTATGAATGACAGTGTTTATGGTAGGAGCTATCCCTCGTCATGATGCAGCCAGTAACTGTAGAGTGGTGACAGTGTTATGGTAGGAGCTATCCCTCGTCATGATGCAGCCCAGGTAAGTAGATAGTAGCAGTGTTATGGTAGAGCTATCCCTTGTCTGATGCGCCCAGGTAAACTGTAGAGTGGAGTAACAGTGTTATGGTAGGAGCTAAATCCCTTGTCATGATGCAGCCCAGGTACTGTAGTATGGATTGAACAGTGTTATGGTAGGAGCTATATCCCTTGTCATGATGCAGCCCCAGGTAACTGTATGTGGGAGTGACTAGTGTTTTAGGAGCATCCCTTGTCATGATGCAGCCCAGGTAACTGTAGTGTGATTGACAGTGTTATGGTAGGAGCTATCCCTTGTCATGATGCAGCCCAGGTAACTGAGTGTGGAGTGTTACATGTTTTGTTAGGCAGCTATCCTTGTCATGATGCAGCCCAGTTAACTGTAATATGGATTGACAGTGTTTGGTAGGAGCTATCCCTTGTCATGATGCACCCAGGTAACTGTAGTGTGGGATTGAGTGTTATGTTAGGAGCTATCCCTTGTCGTGATGCAGCCCAGGTAACTGTAGAGTGGAGTGACAGTGTTAATTTGGAGCTATCCCTTGTCATGATGCAGCCAGGTAACTGTAGTGTGGAGTGACAGTGTTTGGTTAGGAGCTATCCCTTTTCATGATGCAGCCCAGGTAACTGTAGTGTGAGTGACAGTGTTATCTAGGAGCTATCCCTTGTCATGATGCAGCCCAGGTAACTGTGTGGATTGACAGTGTTACTGTAGGAGCTATCCCTTGTCATGATGCAGCCCAGGTAACTGTGTATGGATTGACAGTGTTATGGTAGGAGCTATCCCTTGTCATATGCAGCCCAGGTAATGTAGTATAATTGACAGTGTTTACGGTAGGAGCTATCCCTTGTCATGTCTGCACCCAGGTAATGTAGTATGTGATTGCAGTGTTACGGTAGAGCTATCCCTTTCATGATGCAGCCCAGGTAACTGTAGTATGGTTGACAGTGTTAAGGTAGGAGCTATCCCTTGTCCATGATGCAGCCCAGGTAATTAGTATTGAATTGAGAGTGTTATGGTAGGACTATCCCGTGTCATGATGCAAGCCCAGGTAACTGTAGTATGGATTGACAGTGTTATGGTAGGAGCTATCCCTTGTCATGATGCAGCCCAGGTAACTGTAGTATGAATTGACAGTGTTTATGGTAGGAGCTATCCTTGTCATGATGCAGCCCAGGTTAACTGTAGATGGATGACAGTGTTATGGTAGGAGCTATCCCTTGTCAGGATGCAGCCCAGGTAACTGTAGTGTGAGTGGTAGTGTATTGTTAGGACTATCCTTGTCATGATGCAGCCCAGGTACTTAGTGTGGATTGACAGTGTTATGGTAGGACTATCCCTTGTCATGATGCAGCCCGGTAACTGTAGTGTGAGTGTAAGGTTTTTGTTATGAGCTATCCTTGTCATGATGCAAGCCCAGGTAACTGAGTATGGTGCAGTGTTTTTGTTAGAGCTATCCTTGTCCATGTGCAGCCCGTAATATGTAGTAGTGTAGTGTTGTAGGAGCTATCCCTTTGTCATGATGCAGCCCAGGTAACTGTAGTTGATGTAATGTTATGGTAGGAGCTATCCCTTGTCATGATGCCAGCCCAGGTAACTAAGTGGAGTGACAGTGTTATGATTCGGAGCTATCCCTTGTCATGATGGCAGCCCAGTAACTGTAGTGTGATGTGACATGTGTTTCTTAGGACATATCCCTTCCATGATGCAGCCCGGTAACTGTAGTGGAGTGACAGTGTTATTTACGGAGCTATCCCTTGTCATGATGCAGCCCAGGTAACTGTAGTGTGGATTGAACTGTTACGGTAGAGCTTATCCCTTGTCATGATGCAGCCCCTATAACTGTAGTATGGAATTGACAGTGTTTACGTAGGAGCTATCCCTTGTCATGATGCAGCCCAGGTAACTGTAGTATGGATTGACATGTTACGGTAGGAGCTATCCCTTGTCATGAGGCAGCCCAGGTAACTGTAGTATGGATTGACAGTGTTAACTAGGAAGCTATCCCTTGTCCATGATGCCAGCCCAGGTAACTGTAGTATGGATGACAGTGTTTATGGTAGGGCTATCCCTTGTCATGATGCAGCCCAGGTAATGTTATGTATGGAATTGACAGTGTTTACGTAGGAGCTATCCCTTGTCATGATGCAGCCCAGGTAACTGTAGTAGGATTTGACATGTTATGGTAGGAGCTAGTCCCCTTTGTCATGATGCAGCCCAGGTAACTGTAGTAGTGGATTGACAGTGTTATGGTAGGAGCTATCCCTTGTCATGATGCAGCCAGGTAATGTATATGAATTGACAGTGTTTACGGTAGAAGCTATCCCTTGTCAGATGCAGCCCAGTTAATAGGTGGTGACAGTGTTACTGGGTAAGAGCTATATCCCTTGTCATGATGGCACCCAGGTAACTGTAGTGTGATGTGGACGTGTTATGGTTTAGACTATCCCTTGTCATGATGCAGCCCAGGTAACTGTAGTGTGGGTGACAGTGTTTGTTTGAAGGAGCTATCCCTGTGTCATGATAGCAGCCCAGGTAACTGTAGTATGTTTGACAGTGGTTAACGGTAGGAGCTATCCCTTGTCATGATGCAGCCCAGGTAACTGTAGTGTGAGTTGACAGTGTTTCTTAGGAGACTATCCCTTGTCATGATGCCGCCCAGGTAAACTGTAGTATGGATTGAACAGTGTTATGGTAGGAGCTATCCCTTGTCATGATGCAGCCCCCAGTTAACTGTAGTGTTGAAGTGTATATGTTTTGTTAGAGCTATCCCTTGTCATGATGCAGCCCAGGTAACTGTAGTATGGAATTGACAGTGTTTATGGTAGGAGCTATCCCTTGTCATGATGCAGCCCAGGTAAACTGTAGTGTGGAGAGGTAGTTTTAATCTTAGGAGCTATCCCTTGTCATGATGCAGCCCAGGTAACTGAGTAGTGGATTGACCGTGTTTATGTCTAGGAGCTATCCCTTGTCATGAGCAGCCCAGGTAACTGTAGTGTGGATTGACAGTGTTTGGTAGGAGCTATCCCTTGTCATGATGCAGCCCAGGTAACTGTAGAGTGGATTGACAGTGTTTGGTAGGAGCATCCCTTGTCATGATGCAGCCCAGGTAAATGTAGTGATGAGTTGACAGTGTTATGGTAGGAGCTATCCCTTGTCATATGCAGCCCAGTAACTGTAGTGTTGATTGACATGTTGACGGTAGGAGCTATCCCTTGTCATGATGCAGCCCAGTAACTGTAGTATGGATTGACAGTGTTATGGTAGGAGCTATCCCTTGTCATATGCGCCCAGTTAACTGTAGTATGGATTGACAGTGTTATGGTAGGAGCTATCCCTTGTCATTGATGCAGCCGTTAAAATGTATATGGATTAACAGTGTTAGGTAGGAGCTATCCCTTGTCATGATGCAGCCCGGTAACTGTAGTATGATTGACATGTTATGTTAGGAGCTATCCCTTGTCATGATGCAGCCCAGGTAACTGTAGTGTGGATGACAGTGTTACGTAGGAGCTATCCCTTGTCATGATGCAACCCAGGTAACTGTATTGTGGAGTGTTTATGGTAGGAGCTTATCCCTTGTCATGATGCAGCCCAGTAATGTAGTATGATTGACAGTGTTTTTGTTAGGAGCTATCCCTTGTCATGATGCAGCCCAGGTAACTGTAGTATGGATTGAATGTGTTTTGTAGGAGCTTTCCCTTGTCATGATGCAGCCCAGTAACTGTAGTATGATGTGACATGTTTTGTTAGGAGCTATCCCTTGTCATGATGCAGCCCAGTAACTGTAGTAGTGGAGTGACAGTGTTTTGTTAGGAGCTATTCCTTGTCATGATGCAGCCCAGGTACTGTAGTGTGAGTGACCGTGTTTTGTTAGAGCTATCCCTTGTCATGAGCAGCCCAGGTAACTGTAGAGTGAGATGACAGTGTTAGTTGTAGAGCTATCCCTTGTCATGATGCAGCCCAGGTAACTGTAGTGTGGATTGACAGTGTTACGGTAGGAGCATATCCCTGTCATGATGCAGCCACCGTAACTGTATGATAGAGTAGCCCAGTGTATTGTTAGGAGCTATAGCCCTTTGTCATGATGCAGCCCGGTAACTGTAGTGTGGTTGACAGTGTTAGACGTAGAGCTATCCCTTGTCATGATCAGCCCAGGTAACTGTAGTATGGATTGACGAGGGTTATGTAGTAGCTAATCCCTTGTCATGATGCAAGCCCAGGTTTGTAGTATAAGTGACTGTGTATTCTTAGAGCTATCCCTTGTCATGATTGCAGCCCAGGTAACTGTAGTGATGATTGACAGTGTTATGGTAGAGCTATCCCTTGTCATGATGCAGCCCAGGTAAACTGTAGTATGAATTGACAGTGTTATGGTAGGAGCTATCCCTTGTCATGATGCAGCCCAGGTAACTGTAGTATGGATTGACAGTGTTTACGGTAGGAGCTATCCCTTGTCATGATGCAGCCAGGTACTGTATGTTAGTGGTTAGTGTTTTTAAGTTAGGAGCTATCCCTTGTCATGATGCAGCCCAGGTAACTGTAGAGTGGAGTGACATGTTTTGTTATGATAGGAGCTATCCTTGTCATGATGCGCCCAGGTAACTGTAGTGATGGATTGACAGTGTTTTGTAGGAGCTATCCCTAGTCATGATGCAGCCCAGGTAACTGTAGTGAGAGTGACAGTGTTATGGTAGAGCTATCCCTTGTCATGATGCAGCCCAGGTATACTGTCTTGTGATTGACAGTGTTATGGT
This sequence comes from Salvelinus namaycush, assembly GCF_016432855.1. Classification (NCBI taxonomy): domain Eukaryota; kingdom Metazoa; phylum Chordata; class Actinopteri; order Salmoniformes; family Salmonidae; genus Salvelinus; species Salvelinus namaycush. The sequence continues at coordinate 11,916,382 of NC_052311.1, read as the reverse complement.
AGGATCTTACATCCCTTGTCATGATGCAGCCCAGGTAACTGTAGTATGGATTGACAGTGTTATGGTAGGAGCTATCCTTGTCATGATGCAGCCCAGGTAACTGTAGTATGGATTGACAGTGTTATGGTAGGAGCTATCCCTTGTCATGATGCAGCCCAGGTATGTAGTATGTGAGTGACTGTGTATTCTTAGGAGCTATCCCTTGTCATGATGCAGCCCAGGTAACTGTAGTGTGGATTGACAGTGTTATGGTAGGCGCTTATCACCTTGTCATGATGCAGCCCAGGTAACTGTAGTATGATTTACAGTGTTTGGTAGGAGCTATCCCTTTCATGATGCGCCCAGTAACTGTAGTATGGATTGACAGTGTTATGGTAGAGCTATCCCTTGTCATGATGCAGCCCAGGTACTGTTAGTGGATTGACAGTGTTATGGTAGGAGCTATCCCTTGTCATGATGCACCCGGTAACTGTATGTGAGTGACAGTGTTATGGTAGGAGCTATCCCTTGTCATATGCGCCCAGTTACCTGTAGTGTGAAGTGACTGTGTATTCTTAGGAGCTATCCCTTGTCATGATGCAGCCCAGGTAACTGTATGTGGATTGACAGTGTTATTGGTAGGAGCTATCCCTTGTCATGATGCAGCCCCAGGTAACTTAGTATGGATTGACAGTGTTAGGTAGGAGCTATCCCTTGTCATGATGCAGCCCAGGTAACTGTAGTATTGGATTTGACAGTGTTATGGTAGGAGCTATCCCTTGTCATGATGCAGCCCAGTACATGTAGTAATGAATTGACAGTGTTACGGTAGAGCTATCCCTTGTCATGATGCAGCCCAGGTAATGTAGTATGGAGTACAGTGTTACGGTAGGGCATCCCTGTCCATGAGCAGCCCAGGTAACTTGTAGAGTGGAGTTACATTGTTTATGGTAGGAGCTATCCCTGGTCATGATGACAAGGCCCAGTAACTGTGTGTGGCGTGACAGTGTTATGTTTGGAAAATAATCCCTGTGTCATGATGCAGCCCCGGTACTTTAGTATGTTTTGACAGTGTTAAGGTTAGTAGTTATCCCTTGTCATGATGCAGCCCAGGTAACTGTAGTTGTGGATTGACATGTTTGTATGGTCGTAGGAGCTATCCACTAAACTACTTCATATAACAACAATGCAGCCCAAAAAGGTTACTGTATTGTGAAAGTTGACTGTGCTCTATTCTCTTAGGACTTCCTTGTCATGTGCAGCCCAGGTACTGTAAGGTATGGGATTGACAGTGTTTATGTTAGGAGCTATCCCTTGTCATGAATGCAGCCCAGGTTACTGTAGTGTTGAAGTGACTGTGTAATTCTTAGGAGCATCCCTTGTCGATGATAGCCAGGTAACTGTAGTGTGGCATGACAGTGTTATGTTTTGAAAAATAATCCTGGTCATGATGCATGCCCAGGTAACTGTTAGTATTTTTTGACAGTGTTATGGTAGGAGCTATCCCTTTGTCATGATGCAGCCCGTAACTGTAGTATGAGCGGACAATGTTATGGTAGAAGCTATCACTTGTCTGATGCAGCCCAGGTAACTGTATTGTGGCGGACATTGTTATGTTAGGAGCTATCCTTGTCATGATGCAGCCCAGGTAACTGTAGTGTGGCGTTGACAGTGTTAGTTTGAGAAATATCCCTGTTCATGATCAGCCCCAGGTAACTGTGAGTAATGTTTTGACAGTGTTTATGGTAGGAGCTAGTCCCTTTGCATGATGCAGCCCAGGTTACTGTTAGTTTGAAGTGACTGTGTATTCTAGGAGCTATCCCTTGTCATATGCAGTCCCAGGTAACTGTAGTGATGGATTACAGTGTTATGGTAGGAGCTATTCCCTTGTCATGATGCGCCAAGGTAACTGTAGTATGATTGACAGTGTTTAGGTAGGGAGCTAATCCCTTGTCATGTGCAGCCCAGGTAACTGTAGTAAATGGATTGACCAGTGGTTAATCGGTAGGAGCTACCCTTGTAATGATTCAGCGAGGTAACTGTAGGTATGTTTTGACAGTGTTTATGGGTAGGAGCTATCCCTTGTCCATGATGCAGCCCAGGTTACTGTGTAGTGTGAATGACTAGGTGTATTCTTAGGAGCCTATTCCCTTGTCATGATGCAGCCATCTTTACTGTAGTGTGCGTGACTGTGTTTTGTTAGGAACTTCCTTCTATGATGCAGCCCAGGTAACTGTAGTTGTGGCGTGATTGTGTTTTTTTAGGAACTCATCCCTTGTCATGATGCAG